>NC_080085.1:131287126-131472126 GCF_949987535.1 Balaenoptera acutorostrata | reverse complement strand
AGGACGCGGGCGTGCCGGGATTCCCAGCGTCCCGTGGTCCGGGGGGCTGAGGGCGTTCCCAGGCCGGTCGGGAAGAAGTGCTCGCAGCGGCCCAGTGGCATCCGCCTTCATTCAGGGCCGGCCAGAGAGGTGACCCCAAAGCACAGCACGAGGACCAAAGCCCCGCGCTCTGAGGTCCACCGCGGCCGGGATGGAGATGGCCGGCAGTGACGCCTGCATCTCCCTGCCCCTCCCTTGCTTGCCGGCTTTGTTTTCCTGCTTCTTAATCAGGAGGGTCTGGCGATCCCGGGCTGTCTGGCCATCCTGAGCTGTGGGCCTTTGCTCTGATCACGCTCTCCTGCTCACACCCGCCTCCCCTGTGTCCCTCTGTGAGGAAAACCCACAGCGTCTGCGGAGAGCCAGACGCCACCCGAGTCCGCAGAGAAGCACCCGCTGCTCTGGGCTCTAAAGAGGTCCAGAGAATGAGAGCTTGATTTGGGGGACTGGACAAGTGGCTCTAAAGTTCAGGGGACAAAGAGGCAAGCAAGAAGGGCAAAGGACGTGGGACCTGCAGGTCGGGCATCAAAAGATGCAGGGTGTGGGCAGTTACCAGTGTAGGAGCCCACGCCCGAGTCCACAAAATGGGACAGACAGCCCAGAGACAGGCCCTACTGCCCATCAGGATCACACATTAACCAGGGGACAAATGGTTTAATAAAAGAAACGGGGATGATGGGTTATGGCTCGAGAACCTTACCTCATACTATTCCCCAACACAAATTTTTTTTGGATAAACAGGGCTTGGCAAATTCCGGCCTCAGGGCCAAATCTGGCAGCCAAGTGTTTTTGTGAATAAAGTCTTATCGGTACACAGCCATGGTCAGGATAGAGACCTTGTGGCTTGCCAGGTGGAAAATATTTAGTATCTGACCCTTTGCAGAAAAAGTTTGCCCACCCCTGGATTAAAGAGTTAAACATCTTAAAAATGCAACTACACATACGCTCACTCACACACACGCAGACACATGGCCAACACAGAGGTGGATAGTTCCCAGATTTCTCCAAGGGATTTTGTAAGCCTAGAAGCAATGGAAGAAATCACACAAAAAAAATTGTGAGATACAAAGTGTTAACCTTTTGCATGAAAAAATGAAAAGGCAATGAATGAAGAGGATTTAAAATTATTTGCAACAAGTATGCTAAACTGTCACTATGTTTCATGGATAAAGGTTATTCAGACCCACAAGAGGAAACACTTGGACCTCCACAGATAAAGGTGAGGAACTGAACAAGAAGAGATACAATTAATAAACATGCGGAAAAATGCTCAGCATCAGGAACAATTCAAGAAATAGAAACTGAAGTAGATATTCTGGAGCTAGATATTTATGCCAGGTTGTTTGATTACAATGACTAACGCTGGCAAGGCTGCAGCGAGTCAGCCCTTCAGATGCCCAGAAAAGCCCTTTGGCAGAATGAGCTTCCGTCTGGGCACTCTCTCCTCAGGACAGAACGAGTCACCCACCGAGATGCTCAGCACAGTCTCACGCATGAGAGCGAAACGAATCCGACTGCCTGGATCTCCACAAATAGCCAAATAATTAAGTGAATTACAATCTCTTGAGAGAATATTATTCAGCCATTAAAAATTGTAATTACAGCCCTGAGGACCGCCCCGATACATCCTGGGTGCTCGAGAAATAGCTGTCAAATGAGCCAACGATCATGTGTAGTTCCTTCTTTGCTCCATTCAAGTTCTTTATTTTTGCAATAAGTACTTACTGCTTTCATAATCTTCAAAAAATTAAGCCGTATCCATTTTGAAAAAAATCATTTAGAAAGGGATTACATTAATAAAGAAAATGCTTGTGTGAAGTAAAAAATAGATTACACAATTGTGCCCATGGTATAATTACAGTAATGTGAAAATAAATAGCCCATGCAAAGAAAACGGAGCAGAAACGTGTCCAATGAAATGGGAGACACTGGCTGGCACTTTGGTGATAGGATGGGGGGGTGGGGTGTCCCTGTATCTCCTACTTCTCAGCATTTCATGAATTTTCTGTAAAGGGCATGCATATTTTTAAATGAAAGAAGTAAACGTTATTAAAGAAACCCACCCAAGAGCCTCCCCTGCCTGCAGAGCTGCCCAGGCACCTCCAGCATGCCCCATGAGCGATCCTGAACCCAGGGCAGGGGCCAGATCCGGATTTGCCCAAAGTGGTGTGCTGGGGCCGCTGGAATCAGTATCCCCACCACATGGTGGGCTGCTTCTGGAACGAGGCACTCTCGCCTCCCTTGCCCAGTTCTGTGCGGGCACCTGGGCTGGCCCTTGGCGAGTGTGGCAGAGCCGCCCAGACTCTCCAGGGTGCGGACAGGCTGCCTGGAGGCGCCCGCAGCCTCCTGACCGGCTCCCTTTCAAGGAGCCACTGGGGGCGCAGGCTTGAGAGTGGCCTCAGGGTCCCTGTGAGGACTTGGTCTGCATTGGCTCTAAAGCGGCACAGGGTGACAGAAAGTTCTGGAATGATGGAAGCGTTCTCTATGTGTGGCTACTGAGCACTTGAAACGTGGTGTGTGGACGAGGAACGGAATTTTCAACTTTACTTAATTTTCATTCAATCGCCACTCGTGGCTGGTGGCTACCACATTGAACCTCACAGCTGTAGAAAGTGCCTCGAGACCGCGGCTGCAGGACAGCACTTCTCATTTGAATAAAAGGCTTCCCCTTTACTGAGGAGCCACCCACAGAACACTGAGGCAGGCTCAGGACCCCGTTACATAAGGTGCTCCCCAAGGACACTGACCACAGCACCCCCTTCGCACAACTCTGATTTGGACCCAAGTTTCTGGAAACCTCTTGTGCTCCAAGATCCCTGCCAGCCCTCGGATGCGGGACTCAGGAGAAACCTCCAGGCCTTCCCCCGACCTGCGCCTTTCCCCCTCGCCCTGTGGCTCTGGTTTGGGTTCTGCCGTCTACTAGGCATGTGAACTTGGCCTCACCCCCTTCCCAACCTTGAGCAGTCTGGGAGGCCCAGCCTCCGCTCCTCCAGTGCAGAGCCTCTTTCCTCTGTCCGGGTGATGTGTGGGCTCAGGTCCTGCTCTCCAGGTGGCGCTCCCAGGCCCACTTCCAGCACCTCCCACCCAACAGAAGGTGCACAGGCAGGGGAGGGCTTTCCAGCCGGGCACCACTTGGCCTGGCTTCTGCCAGCTTAGCCAGGGCAGGGAAGAGAGAAACAACCAGGAGCTGGGGTCCTAGTTAAAGAAGTGGCCTTCTGGGAAAGGATGGGGGTGGGGTGGGGAGGAGACATCTGCGCGGTCCAGGTGTCTGCCTGCTGTGCCTGGCAAAGTTCACAGCCAGAGCCTGGCTCCTGGGCCCATCTCAAGAGATGGCACTGGTGAGGCTCCTGGGCAGCACGCCCTGGGCTAGATTGAAGCACCTGCCTTTGGCACCACAGCCCAAGTCTCCACCTATCAGCAGACATTTACTCACCTTCGTAGAGGTGCCCTGGATGGGTCACGGGGAAGACTTATTGAAGGGCAGTTAGTTCCCCAACTTGCTTGGGACTCAAATCTACGGTTTGTCCGTTTCTCTCAGTGGGTAGATGGGGGGCCCAGGTGGCTCAACTTCTGACCTGCAGGGTCTTCCCAGGACTGGAAGTGCCCTTGACAATCGGCTCACTCATACAATGCGCCATTCTGCTGAGTTCAGCACAGACTTCCAGAGGCTCCGGAACCAGTGGCTACACGCACAAATCAGACTCAGGAGCCTGACGGCCTGCCTTCCAATCTTGGTTTTACCACCTACTGGCTGTGTGACCTTGGGCAAGTTGCCTAACCTCTCTGGGCCTCAGTCGCCTCATCTGCAAAATGGGGACAGTAAAGCCATTGCTTCATTTGGTTGTTTCATTGAAGTGAGAGAATGTCTGTGAAGCACTGAAAACAGTGTCTGTCACAAACTATTATCACTGTCACTACTGACATTATTCGAGGTGCTGGTAACCTCTGACAGAGACAGCAGCCATCAATTAAATATACACGTCCTCAGTTTAAGAACAGAAGGGAGCTTAGTGGGCAAAACCCACATACGTGCTGACAACTCTGTAAGGTGGGAGGAGGAAGCTGGGCCTGGCGTTGACGGCTTCGAGAGTCCCAGCCGAAGCTCGGCTCTCAAAGTCCCCAGGCGCCCAGGGCACTCTCATCTTGCCCACCAAGAAGGCCAGGGTCCCTCTCTAAAAGTCGCGCTGGGGGAGGGGGAGAGGGGCTGCAGCCGACCCCAGCACCCTTCGCTGCCACCTTGCGCTGGGAGAAGCTGTTCTGGGCTAGAGAGCGCTCACTGACTCACGGCCAACCTCCCTGCGCTCGCAAATGATTCAACGTCTGAAGCTCCAGCTCTGAATCCTGAAATGTCAGCGGAGTCCGCCGAGGCCCACCCCCACGCTCCCCAGGCCCGGAGCGGGGAAGGGACTTAGACAAGGTCACAAAGACCATCAGGCCCAGAGGTGGCAGCAAACCCGGGTGCTTTCCGCCACCTTCTTTGCCCCTCAGGGGCCTGCTGCGGCGTCCCTGCCGGCCACCCGCCTGGCGCTGTAGCTCCCCCCCAGTGCGCTCTTAGCCTCCGGGGCTTCCTTTCCCGAAGGACTGGCTTTCCTTCTGGCTCTGCACAAAGCCCCCTCCCACGCCGCCCCAGTTCCATCTGCCTGCGTTACCCCCTCCCCCCAACTTCTGTGCCAGAGACGCCTGCCCCTTCGATCAGACCACCTGGCGGCACTGGGCATGGACCAGGTTGGTCTGATCCAGACTGGCTGTGTCCATGGCCCTCCCTCTCCTCGAGGCGAGCGGCAGGGACAGTCCATGCCCTCAGACCACAGCTGCCCAGCCCCCTCCAAACGCTTGCTCTCCAGGGGCTGGCTCCACCCTCGGACCCTCTGCCAAGCCTCAGCTGAGGCCCTCAGGGCCCCCAGACAGCCCCCCCAGCCCTCCCCTCTGCAGGCCAGAGCAGGCAGGGGGTTCCCACTGCCCAGGTCTGCATCCCAGCTCCCCTCTCGTGACTCATGTGTCCTTGGTCTCCTTGGCTGTGAAAGGGGGTGATGGAAACAGTGGTGTAGCTTGTGAGACTCAGCCAGAGGGTCTAGAAACCTGCTTAGAACTGTGCCAGGACGTGTGGGAGATGCTCCCCCCACGAGGCCCGTGAGAGTGTCCCCAGCCAGCCACCCATCCAGTCAACGCAGGGCCGAGTCCCTTCCCTTCTTGGGGCCTCAATTACCCCGTCTGAAAAATGGGGACAAAAGTCCAGGCCTTGCCTCCCTCACCGGGTGATTCTGCAAGTTCAGTGAGGTCAAGGTTGTGAATGTGCCACACAGAAACCCATGTCCGCTCTGAGCCAGGCCTGTGCTGGGCACCCGAGCAAGCAGGGCAGATTAGTAACCGGTCCCTGCCTTAAGATGCTCACAGACTAGCGAGGGGTGACTGTGGTGGGTAGGGAGTGGACAGAGCTGGTGGGCAAATGCGGGGGCTGCCTGCCAGGCTGGCGCTCAAGCCCTTGCAGGGAGCCAAGGGAGACTGGGATGGTTGGGGTCAGGCTGGACTTGACCCTGTGGCTGGCAGGGACCCACTTGAGGTCAGGGGCCCAACGGCCTCACCTTTGAAATACCGAGTGGCCCCACTCCCCCCCTCCCCCCAGCCCCGGGAATGTCAAGTGCCTAGTTGAGGGAGGCGGCCCTGCCCTGTCCCTTCAGGGAGCCTTTCCACACTCTCTCCCAACCCCTCACCAGACCCTCACCCTGGGCTCTCCAAGGCTCCCTCTGGTCCTGCCCTGCCCCATGCCGTGCCCCCGCCCCTCTCCTGGCCAGGCGTTAAGCCCCAAAGGGACCAGAAGGAAGGAGACCAGGTCCGAGGAGAGAATCGGACAGTCCAAGGGGGAGACCCAGGACTCCCTCCTCTGGGAGATGCCACACCAGCGCTCCAAATTCCAGAATCCTGAACCCCTGAGAAAACTGAGGACCCGACCCGACCCGGAGAAGCCATCTGGCCAAGGTCACACAGGGGAGGAGCGGGGGGCAGCTGTGCGCAGAGGGATGGGGAAGGAGTTACCCAAGTGTGGCCGAGTCTGCTTGCCGTTGGCATGCCGGCGGCGGGGCCGGGCAGCTGTGTGGGCGTGCAGGGGACAGTGCGGGAACGTGTGAAGGTTTCTCAGACTGTGTGTCCGGGAAGGATGACACAGTGTGAGGGCGCGGGGGGTGGGGGGGTGTGGAGGGGGTGCCAAGAGGCTCCGAGAAGGTGCGCGCGCGAGGCCGGCTCCAGCCCAGGCCCTGAGCCCCCGGCTGTGCCCGCCCCGGGACCCGCCCGCAGCCCCCGGCGGCCTTCCTCCCCAGACGCAGATGCGCGTGCGCGCAGGATGCGGGGCGCAGGGTGCAGGGTGCGGGGCGCTGCCCGCTGGCCTGGGGACCAGGGATGACGCGCGGCCGCGGCGCCGCAAGGACACAGCAGGCCAGGCGCGGGGCGCAGGTGCCGCGGGCGGGGATCCGTGTCCCCCCACCTGCCGGCCGCGCCACCTGCCGGGCCGCCCGCCCCGCCCGCGCCCGCGCCCACCCCGGCGGCGCCCGAGCGCCCAGGGCACCACTTACCCGGTCATGGGCACGGCCGCCGCCGCGGCCTCGGTTCCGGCGGGCGCTGTCGCTAGTCGCTGCGGGCGGACGCCCGGAGGGCAACGATCCGCTCCAGGGACCGAAAGGCCCGGGCACCAGGCGGCCTGGCCGGCAGCGCGGGCGCGACCCTCCGCGGCGGGCGAGGGCTGCGGCCGAGGGCTGCGGCCGAGTGCTCCCCACACTCCGCACCGGTGGCGGCGGCGGGCGACGCGGCGCGCTCGGCTCCAGCCGCAGCTCTGAGCGCGGAGAGAGGGAGGGAGGGAGGGAGCGGGAGGGGGGAGGAGAAGGAAGGGAGGAGGGAGCGGGCGCGGGGGGCGGCGCGCGGCGCGGGGGCCGCGGGGCTCCCGAGCTACAGCTACGCGCCCGGTGCGCGCCCTTCTGTCCCCCAGGACGCGCGGCGGTGCCCGCCCTTCTTGGCCTGGCGGTGACCCCGGAGGGCGCTGGCCAAGGGGGTGGGGGTGGGCGCGGCTGGGTACGGGGGGCCCTGGCACCGGGGAGCTCAGAGAAAGGGCACCGAGCAGGCAGGCTGCCGCTCCCTCTGCAGACTGCCCCCTGGGTCTGTCTCCCTGACAGTCAAATGGGGCGTGGAGCTGAGTTGCTGACTTGTAATGTGGGGTCCATGCCCCCCTCTGCCCCTCACCCCCGCCCCGTGGCCTCCGAGCGTCTGGTGATCCTCAGGAAACTGCCTGCTAACAGTTGGGAGTAAGACATCGAAACACTTTTCCCGGAGGGTAGCTGGAGCTTGGGACAGGTTCTCAAAGTCAATGACCCCAAAAGGTCATCACACAAAGACCCTTATACAGGACGCAGAGAGATCCTGCACACAGGTGGGCACCCAGAAGCAGACACACAGGGACACACATTCGCAGACACAAGGGGAGACAGACACACAGACAAGACTCCAATGTGGAGAAGACCCCCATATGCCCAAACGCACGTAGGCACATCCGTGGACAGAGACCCGAGTGTGTGCCCATGGACACCCAGTGGCCAGGCGGGAGCTGGCCGGCCGTGCCCCTGGTCCTTAGAGCCCCAAGCTGCCCAGCCCCAGGGACAGGTGAGCAGCGAGCAGCAGTGCGGGGGGGTGGGAGCGGCACAGGAAGGGGGCTGAGCGTGAGTGACAGGCCCGCGGTGAGCGTCACCACTCCAGAGCCGGCAGGTAGAAGAGGCCTGGACACAGCCACTAATTGTTCCTTGCCTCGGACAAACAGGGTCCCGGGGTGTCCTGTGTGCCAGGCCTGGGCTGGGCACCGTGGACACAGCAGGGACCCCAAAACAGGGAGCTGGCGGGCAGAGCGTGAACTCAAGGCATCGCATGGCGGGGGGAGACGAAAGATGGTGCTGGGAGCTCAGGGAAGGCTTATTTGAGGAGGTGCCACTGTGACAGACACCTAAAGGACACGAAGGCACTGCAGGCCCAGGGGGTCTTCCCAGGGTCAGAAGACTGGCACACCTCCCCACTGTCTGTCCCTCATGCAGGAAGCAGCTGTTCCACTGACAGCCTTTGAGATCTGGCACCTCTCAGTGCAGGCAGAGGTCACACTTACGTGTGCGTGTGCGCACACACACACACACACAGACTTACACATGCTGACACACCCTCAGGGATGCGGACACACACACGTGCTGACACTCACACGTGCTGACACACTCACACGTGCTGACACTCTCACAGTGCTGACACACACGTGCTGACACTCTCACAGTGCTGACACACTCACACGTGCTGACAACTCTCACACGTGTTCACACACTCACACGTGCTGACACTCTCACAGTGCTGACACTCTCACACGTGCTGACACTCACAGTGCTGAGACACTCTCACACATGCTGACAACTCACACGTGCTGACACACTCACACGTGCTGACACTCACACGTGCTGACACCCACGTGCGGACACTCTCACAGTGCTGACACACTCAGTGCTGACACTCTCACACGTGCTGACACACTCACACGTGCTGACACTCTCACAGTGCTGACACACTCACACGTGCTGACACACGTGTTGACACTCTCACACGTGCTGTCACTCACACGTGTCTACACACTCACACTTGCTGACACTCTCACACGTGCTGACACTCTCACACGTGCTGACAACTCTCACACGTGCTGACACACTCACACGTGCTGACACGCACATGCTGACACTCTCAGTGCTGACACACTCACACATGCTGACAACTCTCACATGTGCTGACACACTCACACGTGCTGACACTCTCACACGTGCTGACACTGTCACAGTGCTGACACACTCACACGTGCTGATACTCTCACAGTGCTGACACTCACTACGTGCTGACACTCTCACACGTGCTGACACACAGCCGGTGACGCATGCTCACTCAGAACACTCCCTCCCCCCACACACACATGCTCAGTTATTCTCACACCTTTACACGCTCACTAGTCACACATAGTCACATACTTGCACACACTTGTACACATTCAGTTATTCACACACACTCACACTTCCTCACATAGTTATTCACATTTATTCACACTCACACCCACTCTTACCCACTCAGTCACACTCACACCCTCCCTCATGCCTCTCACACAGGCTCACACAGTTGTTCACACTCTCTCTCTCACACACACACTTCGCTCATGCACGCTCACTCACACACATGCTCCCCTTGCACTCCAAGCCCGGCTGCTTTCCCTGGGATTTGCTCTCTGAGAGCCAGCTGGCTGTCCCGGTTGTTGGTCGGCTCTGGCCCCCTTGGCCCCTCAGCAGCCCTGGAGCTCGGTGCTGCCCTGGCAGCCGGCGCTGTTCTCCTGGCCGCCCCTGTGCTCAGAGGGGAACCAGCCGCCGCCTCCGCTGGGCTGGGTGATGCGGCGTCAGCCTGCCCCAGGCACCCACACTGGGGAAGAGGAGCCCCAGTCGGTGGGTCGCCTCCCGAGAGCCCTTCCCCCAGACTCAGACCCCCCTTCCTGGCCTCCCACGGGGGAACAGGCTCTCTGGGGTCTGGCACAGGGGCACGTCCTTCCAGCCCAGGCCCGAGGCCCCTGGCCTCCCTGGGCCCTCGCTGGAGCTTCCCTCGGGCAAGGGGTGCACCCTGGCCAGTAGCAAACACCGGCCTCTTAGCAGACATGTGTTGGCAGCTCTGGGAGGACAGAAGTGGTGGAGGAAGAAATGGGTGCTGAGAGGGGAGGCTTAGAAGAGAGAAGACTCACTTAGGACTGTGTCACTGTCTTCCCTCAGGGACCAGGGGACATATTATCACTCCTGGGGGTGGTGTTCATTTTACTGATGGCTGCTGTCCACACGAGGGCATTGGCACTGGCACGTGAAGTGCGTCCTGCTCCCAGAGCTCAGAGCCGGCTGCCTCTTCAGTCCTCACTGTTCTCCTCCTTCCCAAATGCTTTCTTTCCCAGGTCCTCGGCCACCACCTGTCCCCAGGCCCCTCCTCTCCGTGGGCCCTGCAGCTGTCGCCCCTCCCTGGCCCGGTTTCACTCCTGCCACTTTTGGTGTGGTGGTCACCGTCTCCTCCGGGGACAGCAATCCTCAGCCCAGCCCTGAAATGGGAGCCCCTCTGGCTGGGCCCCGGGTCCCCCTCCTCTTCCCACTCGCTCCCTGGCTGAGATCACAGCCACCACACCCTGGCTTCGGGGGCCACCAGCGTGCCCGGACCTCCAGGGCCAGTGGTCCCCTGCAGCCCAGGGAGGAGGGGCTGAAATGCCCCTGGAGAGAGAGACATGCACACCCTAACCCCCCCCCCCCCCACCGCACCCTGCACTGGGCTGGGACCGTGTGTGGACATAGGGCCTTTGCAGATGTAAGTTCAGGATCTTGAGATGGGGAGACGATCCTGGGTTATCTGGGCAGACCCCAGATGTAGTGATAAGTGTCCTTATAAAAGGGAGGCAGAAGGAGAGTTGACACACAGACACAGCAGGAGGTCTTGTGAAGACGGAGGCAGAGACTGGAGTGATGCAACCACAAGTCAAGGGACACCTGAAACCACCAGAAGCTGGAAGAGGCCAGGAAGGACCCTCTTCTAGAGTTTTTCGAGGGAGTGCGGCCCTACTGATACACTGATTTTGGACTTGTGGCCTCCAGGAACATGAGAGACTCAATCTCTGTTTGAAGCCGCCCGTGTGGTCCTTTGTTACAGCAGTGGCCCCAGGAAACTCATACCAGCCCTGATCTGGCAGCGGGAGCTGGGGCCCTTCAGTGCTGGAGCTGCCCTGGGCTCTCCGGGGCCACAGTGGCTCTGTGCCACCACTGGAGACCATGCCCTGCCCCACGTGTCCAGAGTGGAGCCGGCTTTGCCTCTTCCTGAAATTTCTGCCCTCCCAAGACTGGAGCCCAGAGTCAGGAGCCCACGGGGGTGGGGCCCGCGATGGATGAACAACCCCCCAAGTTCTCAGAGTGGGTCCCTCCACCGCGCAGGCCCTTCAAGGAGGGGTTGTCCCTCTAGGTGCCCTGCCTGCGGACGCCTGGCTGGCTGCCCCTCCGACAAGCCCCGACTCGTCTCAACCCAAGCGGTGGATTGAGCTTAGGCTGCAGCTGGGCCCGGCTACCTCCAGAAGGCACCTGACCTGCAATAAGCACTTGGAAATGTCCCCCACCTCAGCCCCATGTCACTCAGAGTCAGCTCCTTGGTGGCCTCTCCTTTCACGGCACAGCCCTCCCCGAGCGAGACACTGCCATGACTTTCATTGCCCTGGGTGTGTGTGTGCACGCACGTGTGACGGCCCCAGCTCCCCCTCTGGATCAGACCCCTCCTCTGAGTCGCAACCACACGTCCGCAGCTCCCGGCGTGCTCCTGGCCCTCAGGGGGCATTCTTCAGGCCCCGGGGGTGCCACACCCCACGCTGCCCACTCCCTAACTCTCACCCCACGTCCAATCTGCACCCAAGTGCAGGCTCCTACTCAACCCAAGGTCGACTGCACCTGGCCCCTCCCCCATCTTTCCTGCTCCTTTCCTGTGGGGTTACTGAGGCTTTGGGGCAGCACACCCCTCTGCCCATGCACCTGCCCGCAGCTCACAGCGGAGCGGCCCAGCCCTCTGCAGCTCTGCCACCTGGGGCCTCCTGGGACCACAGCTGGGCCCTGAGATCCGCAGGGAGGAGCCTTGCGTGGAGTATAAGGCATGCGGGGAAGTGTACACGAGGGACTGTTGGCTGACAGAGATGTTGCCATAGGCTTTTTTCAAAGGCCAGTCAGTCTCAACTTTTGTTTTGTTATTACTATCATCTAATAGTCTGCAACACACTCGATACCAGAGTGAGGCTAAGTGGGCCGTTTGTCTCTTTTTTTTTTGACTGCGCGCGGGCTTTCTCTAGTTGCGGTGAGCGGGAGCTACTCTTCGTTGCGGTGCATGGGCTTCTCATTGCAGTGGCTTCTCTTGTTGCGGAGCACGGGCTCTAGGCGTGCGGGCTTCAGTAGTTGTTGCACGCGGGCTCAGTAGTTGTGGCTCGTGGGCTCTAGAGCACAGGCTCAGTAGTTGTGGCACACGGGCTTAGTTGCTCCGCGGTATGTGGGATCTTCCCGGACCAGGGCTCGAACCCGTGTCCCCTGCATGGCAGGCGGATTCTTAACCACTGTGCCACCAGGGAAGTCCCCTAGGGCCGTTTGTCTTTGACCAAGTGCTCTGGGTACGGAGACCTCCTTTCCAACCTTGATCCCCAAGCCCTCGTGGGGTGCGGCCTTGTTCACCTCCCTGGCACCTGCAATGGGGCCTGAGTGGTCCCCTGGGTCCTCACAGCCACACTCTGGTCTGGCAGAGTGTGGGTCATGCCTGCGTGGCGCTGTCCCCTCTCGTGTGTGGTGACCCACCGGGCCTACGGGACACCTTCCCTGGGGCCCAGCCACGGGGTTCTCTGTGCCTACCAGCGTTATTACACCGGTCCCACTAGCGTGTCATGGCACTGGTGTCCCAGAGTAAGAAGGAAGCAGGGAGGAAAGGAAGGGCAGCAAGCCTAGAGGGAAGACAGAGATCCACGGTGGGCTGAGTTGAACCCACACCACAGGGTCCGGTGCCCAGACCTGCCCGCAGAGAAACAGCCCGAGGGCTCCGTGTTTCTGTCTCCGCCAGGCCCTGTGCCGGCTGCCCCTCCTCCTGCCAGCGAGGGGACTTGACCGAGGCCCTGACTCCTGGACCCTTGCCAGTGCCCTTGCCCTGAGCCTGCCCAGCTCAGCAGAGATTGCTGGGCCGTGGAGCACACGGCCCAGAATAGTGCTATGATGCCAACGGGTGACATTCTATCGCTGGGCCACCACAATGAGCGGTGCCTCCCACCCCCAAAAGGAGAAATCCGGGGACGCCGGGTGCCCCAGGACCAGGCCAGGCGGAAGGGCTCTGTGCACGGAGCCAGCGCGCGGCGCCTCTGGGCTCTTTCTCTCCTGGGCTGGCACTCCCGGCAGCCCTGCCTGCTCTATTTTCGTTGGTGGCCCACGCTGCTAAGGGAAGCCCTGGATCCCATTACCTGGGGCAGAGGTGCCTTGTGTAGGATGAGGGAAGAGCGGCCAGGCCATAGCCTGTCTCCTGCTTAGCCCGCTGGGCTTGCCATCCAAGGGGCATTTCTTGGGGGACTGTCCCCCCCTACTCCCTTTCCGGGGCAGACCTATGTCCCCAGGCTTCACGGGCTGCGCCCTGGATCCTCTCTTGGGAGCCGGCACCCGCATGCTGTGACCTGGGCTTGGCTCTGCTGGGTGGTCGCTGCGCCGGGAGCCCAGGCCAAGCCAGTACAGGCAGGCGCGCACAGCACTGGGCCCTGTCCCCATGAGGCCTGGCCCTCCTGGGAGTGCGCCCCCTGGTGCTGACACAGGTGTGGCACACAGCTCTGACCACAGCCGAAATCCGGTATTGTGCTGAGCCCCCAAACCCCATCAAGACAGGCAGGCAGGAGCCCCTAGGAGTTCCCGGCTCCCGCTCGGTTGGGGGGGGTTTTTGGCCTGGTGCCCTGCAGCCAGCGGCTGCTTGGCAGACACTCCGCTCTGGGAGGTCAGATGCTACCTCAGCCGGCCCTGCTTCAGGAGCCCAGTCTGAGGATAGCCGGGGCAACAGAAGTGACTAGAAGGGGCGGGAAGGGGGCAGCCTGGGGCCTTCTGCCTGATTGTCTAGGGCCTCCTGGTCCAGCCCTGAACCTGGGGGTGCTGAGGACCCTCACTTGAAGGCAGGGAAAGCAGCGAATAGGCAGGCAGCCCAAGGCTCCGACTGGGCACGGAGAGGCGGCACCTGGGAGCCAGCCACAGCGGCCCCTCGTGGCTCCCGTTTCTTTTGGGTCCCCAGTCCATCCCGAGAGGCTGCACACGCAGCCGTATTGCACAGTGTTTCTTTAATTGAAAGACAACAACCGACCTCAGAAGCAGCCCCTCCTCAACCTGGGTGTGATCACTCGGAACCCTCACTACCCCAGGGGCTGGAAGGCAACGGGAGGGGAGAGCTAGCCGTTGTAGGGGAAAGGGGGCAGTGAGGAGCGTGATGGGAGCTCTGGCGGGATGCTGGGCCCCTCGCAGGGGACAGACTCTCAGAGTCTGGCTGAGTCCAATGCTCCCCCTGGACTGTGGAGCGCGTGGTTGCAGGATCATCGAGGCTTGGGGGCGAGGCCTGGGTGGGGTGGGGGCAGCTGTCCCCCACCGCAGCCTGCCTGGGTAGGGGCTGGGCAGAAGCCCAGCGAGACAGAGACCAGACCCAGCCCAAGGATGTGAGAGAGGAGAGGGAGGACGAGGGAGGGACAGACGGAGAGACAGAGAGAGATGGAGAGGACTGGTCCAGGGGCCAGTAGAGCAAAGAGGCTGGGATGGATGGCCGTGAACTCACAGAAGGATGGCAGGGGGCATGGGAGGAGAAGGGTAGCAGGCCAGGCTGAGGAGGGATGTGTGCCAGGCAGGTAGGGTGGGCTCAGCGGGGTCCGCTCTCTCCATCCCTGGCCCCTTAGACCCAGGGACCATTTTCCTTGGACTGGAGCCTCAGACAATTCGGTTTTGGGGTGAATGGGAAGAAAGTTTCGTGGGGGCACCTCTGCGTGGTCATGATGGGGGACCAGGGGCAGCTCTGAAGCTAAAGGGCGTGTGATGGGGGCCAGGCCTCACGCCTCACCTGCGCACTTGGGAGCCAGGGCAAGGACGTCGGGAGGCGATGAGGGGGGTTGGGGATCAAGGGTTGGGCTGGGTCGGGTGCAGCTGAGCATTGGCTTCGCTCCCTTGCTTTGCTTCCCCCCTCAGGACATCTGCTGTGCTTCCCAGAGACCCCGCCCGGGCCACCTTGGCGGCTGCCACCGCCTCTACTTTTTGTAGTTGCCAAACTGGATGGCCAGGCGGTCAGTGACGCAGCGGAAGGTGGCTGGTTGCACCTCCCAGTAGGGCACGGGGTTGCCGAAGAGGCTGATGCCATTGTAGTAGGCTCGCTTGACCCCGAAGCCCACCGGGCAGAAGTCATTGACGCCCACCTTGGTGATGTTGTTGGTGTGCAGATAGACCACCTGGGGGCAGAGGAGTGTGGCTCAGGCCCAGGGCAGTGGTCCAGTCGCCCCGACCCCCCTGCCTGAGTGTGTCCTGCCTGGGTAGGCCGAGTGGAGGGCAGAACCCTGAGGGCTGCTGCCCGCCCTCCCGGCTGAGTCCCGCCCCACCGCCTCATGGGCCACTTTTCACTGTGTTGCATCCACGCGGCCCTTTGAGGGCATGGAGGTCATCCTCCCATTGTCTGGAGGAGCAAACTGAGGCTTGGGTATGGCTGTTGGGCGGGTGTTGGCCAGCGTTAAGGCACCGTGTGTGACTGGGTGCTGGGATGAGGAGCTCGGAGGGAGTGGGTGTGAGGTGAGGGGTACGTGGGCCAAGAGTGGTGGGGTGGGACTGTCGATGCGGGAAGGGTGGCACCTTGGGCTCACATAAAGTCCCTGGCCCTCCCTCTGGGTTCCCTGGGCTCTGGGTCTGCCCCCAGGGAAGCAGCCACGTAGTCCAGAGTCCCAGGGGCATGAGAGGAGAGAGCCTCGTCCTTCTCCCGGTCCTCAGGGGCACTTACGCCCGCTCCCCCAGCTCCCCGAAGCCACGCTCTGTGGGACAGGAGGGTCAGGGAGTGGAGGCCCCAAGGACGGCAGGGAGGCGCTCAGACTGCAGCAGCGCCCTCTAGAGGCGGCAAGGACACGGCCGCTAGAGGGCGCGCACGGCCGCTAGAGGGCGCGCTCGGCCTGGCCAGGGGGGCGCTGCCGCTGCAGGTGGGCGGTCCCCACGCAGGGCTCAGGTGGGCTCCGGTGTACGTGGCTCTGACTGGCCAGCCCGTGAGAATGGCGGGTCTCCTGGCACGTGTGAATGGGTTGGAAGCAGAGACTGAGGTCCAGAGCAGGGCCGCGTACAGCCAAGTTCATCCATGTGGCTGACAGCCAAGCTGGGGGTAGGGCCCCTGAGAGAACCCCAGGCCAGGCCCTGTATCCCCTCATCAGCCCACCTCCTGCCCTGGGCTGTCCCTGTCTTGCCACAGATCTGTGTACCCCCGTGCCCAGACTGTTCCCTGACCTCGTGGGCCCTGCCGCACCTTTCTGGTGTTTCACCCACCTGAGAGACCTTGAGCTCCAGTGTCTACCGGGCCGGCTCCTGCCCCTCCCTCACAACCTCGCTCCGCCCGTGCCCGGCCCTCTCTGCCGTCCACAGTGGCATCCCCACTCGACCCTCTTCTTCCTCAGGGCAGGTGATTGGCACTGAGGGAGGGATCCCTGAGACTGCTCCTTTCCAGCGAGGTCCCATTCCACTCTGTACCCAGAGCCCACATGTGCTGGGCCTGAGCAAGGAGGGCCGTGGGCTGGGGAGCTGCCCCCGGGATGTAGGCTGCTCCCCTCCCCCAGTCCTAGAGAACCCAGCACCAGGGGCTTCCCGCTCCCTGGCTCTCACCTGGAGGAGCTTGAGGTCCGGAAGGCCGGCAGGCACCCTGGACAGCTTGTTATTATCCAAATGCAGTTCCCTCAGGGTGGGCAGAAAACTCAGGCTCCCATTCTCAATCATGCGGATCTGGTTGTGGCCCAGGCCCAGCCTGCGAAGGGGTGGATGAGAAAAAGACGGTGTGGTGGGGCCCACAGGCCACATGGACTGTGGACTCAGGCCCCTCCAGCCCCCCAGCCCACCTGTACAGCTTTGAGTAGCGGAGCAGATCCTCCAGCTCGATTGCCTGGATTTTGTTGTGGTCCAGGTGGAGTTCATTCAGGGTCTCGGGGAGGTCTGCCAGGAAAAGAGGATGCTCTGGGCTGAATGCAGGAGGGGAGGCCATGTGTGTGGGCTGATGCTGTGTGTGCGTGTGCGTGTGTGCGTGTGTGTGCACGCTCCCACGCTTGGTGGAGCAGAGACCCTAGCTCTGCCCCAGGTGGGGAGAGGGGCAGCCAAAGCCCTCCCTGAGTAGACTGGGTGCCTCCAGATGGCTCCAGGCCCCCCACCTGTGTCCGTGTGTGCTCCGAAGGCCAGGTAGTGCGGGAAGCAAGGGCCGCCTTCCTACCTTTGGGGATGCCGGTGAGCTTGGCCTCAGAGATGCGCAGGTAGTTGAGCTTCAGGCCATCGAAAGCTCCAGGTTCAAAGCCACTGTTCTCCAGGGGGTTCCCACCCATCTCTAGGAGAGAGGCCCCCTCAGCCCTGGAGCCAGGCCTGGGCATCTGCCCACACACCCCCAGAGCTTGTTGGCTGCCTGGCTTGGGCTGGCCTAATGGGCCCTGCTAATTACCCGCTCCCCCATCTCTGCCTGAAAGCAGTGCCACTAATTTACTAACGCAAATGGACTAAATGCAAACGCCTCGCTGTTCAAGGCCACTAACTCCCAAGGGCACTGGGCCTGGCATCGGCCTTAGGGGGCAGAGGGAGCAGGGAGAAAGGGAGGGGAGATAGAAATCAAGGCCGGACTCCCCCGCCTGCCCAGCCCCTGGCTGGCTGGCTGCACTGGCCCTTTCCCTTCCCTTTCCTTACGGGCCCTGAGTTTCTCTTCACCTTCCCTTGGCAGCTCTGGGGCGTGCTCCTAGACAAGCTTCCAGAAAGTTCCGTGAGGCCCATCCGGCTGGTTCATGGCTGTCCCGGACAGCCCAGCACCCAGCTGCTCTGGCTGGCAGAGCCCCCCTCCTTGACCCTCCTCCCCCATCCACTGCCACCGCCGGGGAGGGGTGACGACCGCCACTGGCGGGACCTCGCTCACCGATGCAGTTCATGTTGCGCAGCCCACTGAACACGCCCTTGGGCACCTTGCGGATGCGGTTGTCATGGATGCGGAGCTCCACCAGGGAGCTGGGCAGGTTGGGAGGGATCTCCACCAGGTGGTTCTTGGAGATGTAGAGCTTCTGCAGCTTCCGCAGGGGGCTGAAGGCCTTCTCGTGGATCTTGGAGATCTTGTTGTTCACCAGGACCAGGGCCTGAGGCAGCACGCGTGCTGAAGTGAAGGCCCCAGCCCCCCACCTGCCCGCCTTCTCCTCTCCCCCATCCCCTGCCACCTGAGCTAGCGATTCGCGATTAGCAGTTATCAGGACTTTACAGATGTTTGAGCCCCAGCTCAGCCTCCAGGAGATCCGTCTGTGCTCCCGGGCAGAATGCAGATCGGGGAGCTGGCGCTCAGGCCCAGCAATACCACTACTGCTAGGCACGGCCTGCCGCTTCTCTGTGTCCCAGTTTCCCCACTTGCACCCTGGCTACAATGAAATCTTTTCTCACTGTGTTGCTGGGAGGAGCCAATAAGATGAAAATTTTTCAGTCAAAAAGGGAATTGGGCTGAGTGATCCTGTCCTGCACTTATGGCTGCTGACACCTGCACATGTGCCCTGTGACCCTGGGCACTCCCACCATAGCTGCCTCCAGACCTCTCTCAGGACTCCCCAGGTCCCCGGTCCCCTCTTGCACTCCACAAGTACGTGCCCACAGCCATCTGGACCCAACCCCCCATGCTGCGGGCCTGCCACCTCCTTGCAGCCCCTTGGAAGGGCCAGGGTGGGCTTACATAGAGATGCTGGAGGCCTTTGAAGTCATCCTTTCGGATCTCGGAGATGTCGTTGTTCTGCAGGTCCAGCAGAGTGGTGTCGGGCGAGATCTCTTTGGGCACAGCCTTCAGACCTGGGGGCCGGCACCACTGTCACCGGCGTGAGCCACGGCCATAACCCCAGAGTGGCGCAGAGCTCAGGGACTCGCGCACACGCAGACCCGCACGCAGGGGCTCCGCCGCAAGTGGGCCAGCACCAGAGCCGGCAGTTGGAGTGGCTTCTCGCTCCCCGCTTGCTTGCAAGCAGACCAATGGACACCCTCCCACACTGAAACCAGGATTCCCGAGCTGGCTTGGGGTCACCCCCTACCCACCCTCACGCTTCCACGTCCACCCACCCTCACGCTTCCACGTCCATCCCACTGGACTGACCCAGGTCGGAGCACTGAACGACCCGCAGGTGGCAGTGGCAGCCGAAAGGGCACATGGCGCTGTAGGTGGGCGGGAGGGAGTCCAGGTCTGGGATGCCCGAGGTCGTGTCGGCGCCTGAAGCCTCCTCGTCGTTCAGCATGGGCAGCCCGTCGTCCAGGGTGAAGTCCCAGAAGCCTTTTTGCTCGAAGGGCAGAGCCTGGCTCAGGGCCAGCAGGGCCGCAAGAGGCCACAGGGGCCACATGGTGGGTGTGCCTGCGAGACTGGGGTGAGGAGAGGCCATCAGGAGTGCCCAGCTGGCGCCCACGCCCGTCCTCTGGGCCCTTGCCTGGCTACCGTCCTGAGCCCGGGGGGCTGGGGTTCTGCATGTGCTGGCCTCGTGTCCCTCACCCCTCACCCTTCACTGGTGCAGCCAGACCCTGGGCTGTAGGGGCCGGGAGGGAGGTGTGGGTGGGCAGGAGACCCCGGGCAGGACTTGGCCTCAGTGGGCAACTCCGTGTCTTCCCAGTTGGTGAGTCTGTACCTCTCCAACGCGCTCATGCAAGCACACACACACCCACACACTCACGCAAGCACACACACACCCACTCACGCAAGCACACAGACACACTCATGCAAGCATACACACACACTCACGCAAACACACACACACACTCACGCAAGCACACACACACTCACGCAAGCATACACACACACTCACGCAAGCGCACACACACACACACACACACACACACACACACACACAAGCCACTGAGCCAGCCGCAGCCTGCCTGGGGGGTCAGCGAGGCTAGTGGAGGAGGCGGAGAGGGAAACCCAGCCATTTGCCCCCCACAGGCTTTGAGGAATTCAGATTTAAAGAAACCACAGTGGCCCGGGCCAATCCCACATGCTCAGGACAGCGTGGGCATGCTCAGGGTTGACTTAGGTGACCACAAGTCGCTTCCTTTCCTGCCTGAGCCCCTCTTGCAGCACACCCACATTTTTCTAAGAGTCAAGAGGCCAAGGCACCAGGATGGGCACGTTGGGCAGAAAGCTGGGCCAGCGCTGGAGGGAAGGCGGAGGAGAGGGGCATTCTCCCAGGCCATGTGTGGAATCCTGGAGATGGAGGGGGTGTCCCTCGCCCCCCCGCCTCCGCTCCCCTGGGCCTTGGCTTCCTCCCCTGGCCATGAGCCTTCCCCTGGCCTCCCGCGTCTGCTCCCACCCTTCCTTCTGCCGCGGCCCGGCCCCCTGGCGAGGCCACCGGAGGGGAGCAGCCTGCTGCCAGGGTGGCGGGCAGGTTCAGCTTGTCCAGAGGCTTCTCTGCTGAAAGACAGTGTCCAGGAGGAGGCTGGAGCCCCTGCCTCTCCTACCACCCCCAACTACCCGCTTTCCTGGGAAAGCCCCAGCCTCATTTTCCCGTGTTAAAGAGGAATAAGTGCGCCTGCCCTGCTTGTCTCCCAGGCGCGGGGTGTCTGGGGTTGCCCCAGGTGCAGACGTGAACCAGCTCCGCCCCAGGGAGGCCCTCACTTGGGGCCCATCTTGGCCAGGGGAAGGGCTGTTCGGGGCTTCAGTGGGGCTGGGTGAGCCCCCCAAGCCTGATGGCCGGCTGCAAAGGGGGAAGGAGGCCCCCGGCAGGCCCGGTCGACGTGGGGCTGGGCTGGCTGCCGCAGTGGGCACTGCTGCCCTGGAGTCCTCCCACCAGCAGGCGGGGGTTGGGGGCTGCGGCCACCTCCAGACATGGGCGCAGCAGCTCTGCACCTCGGGTTCCCATTGATCCCCATCTTGCCGCCCCCTCTCGCACTCCTCAGGCCCCCCGCTGAGCTGGTCACGTGGCCTGTCCTGGCTCCCACCATCCTGAGGACGGAGCTGCAGCTGCCAGTGTGGGGGGGCCCGGGATGCTGTGCCCCAGAGCGCCACCAGCGGGCCCCAGTGACGGGCTCAGAAAAGCTGCCTGCCTGCCCCGGTCACACATCAAAGTGAGGGTCCCTCATGCTGGGGCAGCGCCCAGCCTCCCTGCCTCCTTCAAGCCTTGAGAGCCCATGATCACACTCCAGGTCCCGCCAGCCCCAGGCTGGCCCAGTAGGACCTGGGGAGCCCCCAGAGGGCCTCGGCGAAGAGTTGGGAGAAGGCCCTGGGCTTGCCTATCTGGACCACGAGTCCCTCCTTCTTCACACGAGTTTGCAAACCCCAGGGCAAAGCAGGGTGGGCCTAGGCCTCCCAGGCTTGCCGCTGCTGTGCAGGGCCCCTGCCCAGGGGCTGCTGGACACCCGGGGCTGGGCGGAGGAAGAGCAGCGGAGAGAACAGGAAGGATGAAGGCAGGAGGGCGAGATGCAGCGGGAGAGGGACTCCTTCCCCCCTGCCTGGCGCTCCTGCCAAAGCCACTACCTCACGGGGGGCGGTGAGTCAGGGCTGGAACGCCCGGCAGGATCCTTGGGAGGCTCTGGGATCCCCCGTCCACCTGGTCTGGCCAGGCCCGGGGGAAGCTTCGGGGAGCGGTGCACGCAGACAGGCCTCTTCCAGCCTGGTGGGACCGGGAAGGTCTGGGGGCCTCCACCCGCATCTGGCCCCTCCACCGTGGGAGAGGATGGACAGGCGCTGGGAAGGCCAACCAGGGCAGGACTAGCCACTGGGGCCCCAAGAGGGCTCACGGGACCCTCCCTGGGGGGACGGAGGCTCCGAGCCGCCGTGCCTGATATCCTGATGTTGCTGCATCTGGGGCCCCACAAAGAGGCAGAGAGGGGAAGGGCCAGCTGCAGTGCAGGCTCACTCTCAGGGGGAGGGAGGCTGAGGGCTTGGAGGCCCTACCCCAGGGCCCCGTGACAGAGCACAGGGCAAGGTTTGGCTGGTTTTACCCGGCTCCTGGCCGGGCCCAGGCCGTGGGCAGGCTGGCGCGCTTTCCGGCACAGCCCTCCTTTCCCCGCAGAGAGCTGGCAGGAGACTCAGCGGCCAGAACTGTGCAGAGCGGAGGGGGCCGGCTGGACACCAAGCCCGCGGGAGGCCGCAAGAGACCCCCCCCCCCCCGTCCCGCTCCCCCGCGAGCGCCAGAAGGAGCTGGGGAGGGGCCTGGAGGGGGCACCCGGGAGGAAGGCACCGCTTTATGGAGGAGAAAACGGAGGCCTAGAGAGAGGAGCCAACGTTCCCCAAGTCGCTCAGCCTGAGACTTGGAGCCCCGCTCAGGCGACTCCAGGCCCCGGGCTTTCAGGCCTCGGCCGGGGAGCTCCACACACGGCCTGGGGGTGATGGAGTTCTCTGGCCTGGCCGGCTGAGTGTGGGCAGTGCACAGAGGCTGGGGGAGGAAGCCGAGCTGCAGGGCTGCCTCCCCCCACCTCACACCGGGTTCCCCCCCACACACACGTGCAGGAGGCCGGTGGGCCCTCAGCCCCGGAAGCGGGAGCCCCCCACGGACAGATACTGTGAGACCCACGGCAAGTCCCGCCAGCCCCCCCTCCCCACACTACCCAGGCCTCTGGGCCTCCTGGGTGTGTCTCCAAGGACTTCAGGCAGCCTCGAGCCCCATCAGAGTGTTGTCTGAGCTGGATGGGCCCCTCCTCCTCCTCAGAGCAAAGGAAAGAAGCGGTGATGGCGGTGAGGCCTCAGGCCACGCGCCCACAGGTTGGAGCGAGGGCCGCCCACCCAATAGGGCTCTCCTTGTCTGGCCCTCTGAAAGCCAGCGCAGTCCTCCAACTGGGACTGCTCCAGGTCACAGCCAAACAAGACACACTGGCAGCCCCTGAGAACACGGAGGGGCCGTGCCAGGCATTCAGGCCAGGCCAAGGGCGGCGGGAGCGGGCCTGAGGTCTGGCAGGCGCTGGGAGCTCGCCTGCAGATGTGCGGCCCGCAGCTGCCAAGTCGCAGATGCCGGACGCCTGACGCTGTCCCGCAGCCTCGGCCCGGGTGTCTGGCCCCTGTGAGCAGCCTGACCTGAACCCGGACGCGCGTGCCGCCTTCCACCTCGCCCCGCAGGTCCTGGGACTGCGGGCCGCCCTTCCCCCCTCCCCTCTGTCCACCAAAGCCTTTGAGGCCCAGCCTCTACTAGCAGGCCAGAGGCAGGGGCGCTGCCCAGAGCTCTGCTCCGCAAGCCGACACCCGGGCCCCGAGAGAGGGGACGTGCACCATCCGTGGGTCTCCTGAGGCTTACGCGTGTGCGTGCGTGTCAGGGCGACTGTGTGTGGGGTCGTGGCCGCAGCGGGTGGGGGGGGCCCTGAGCCCCGCCCCATCGGTGTCTGCACGCCTTCCAGCCACGAGGGGGGCAGACATCCAGGCGTGGCTGGCCAGGGCGCTCCTCCCTGCTGGGGTCTTGGCGCTGCTGAGGTGACTGGACAGAGCTGGGTCCTGTGCCCCTGCAGCCTTCAGGGACAGACTTGACCTGGATGTGGGTGTCGGAGGCCAACAGGGAGCCAGCCCGTCTGCTGCAGAGCGCTGGCACCGGGGAGGCGGCTAGGTGGCCGGTGCTGACCAGGCCGGACGTCTCTCCCCACGGCCCTGAGGACAGCCATCCCTTCCGCCCCCAACCTGCTGGGAAACCTCTGGAAGGCAGGCGGTCCCAGTGCTGGCCTTCTGCCGTGCCAGAGTCAGGCGGCAGATGAGCCAGGTCAGCTGGGGGTCCTGGGCTGCTGGGTGCCCTTCCCCTCCGCCAAGGCTCGCTGCAGAAACCCTGAGGGAGGGGGAGGGTGTCCTATCCCTTCCCGGGGCGGGACAGGGCACTCAAGTGAGTTCTTAGCACAGCCCTCCTGAGGACCAGCAGGAAGTGCCATTTCTACCACTGGATGAGTGGGTGACCTGAGGCTCAGAGTCTGCCCGAAACTCTTGCCCAAGGCCACACTGTGAGGAAATGGTAGAGGGGGCACACGTGCCTTGCCCCACCCTCTGCCCCCGCAGACTTTGCTGCAGACCGCAAAGTCACAGAACCCCAAGCTCCCTGGGTTGCACAGGCGGCCGAACCAGCCCCTGGTCCCTGGAGAAGACTCCTTGCATCTCCTTCACTCTGGCTGGGAGGTGACACTGATGGAAAGCAGGGCCCTGCCCTGTGGGTCCTGCGCCCCCTGGCTTGCATCACGAATCCTCTAGAAACGTGGCGTCTCTCTCTGACTGCCACCATCCATAGCTCCCCTCAGCCCGCGGGGCCAGATGCCTCTCCTCGGCCCCAGTGCACCCATCAGGCCAGCCCCAGCCCCTCTGCCTCTGCCTCCAGCTGCAGGGCAGTGGCCTGGAAAAGCCATCATCCCAGCCTGGCCCGGGAGGTTCCCCCAAGCATTTTAGGTCCCAGCAGGTGCCAGACCCCACAGCGAGATGCTCTCAGCCTGGCTCCCAGAGCCCGAGGTCCTGTCTGCCTTGCTCCCTCACTGAACCAGGGACTCTGGCTGGGGTGGACGTAGCCCCCTGCAGCTAGCCTAGGAGGTCGCCGGACCTGTCACCTTCAGCCCCTCCCAGGGCTCCTGGGATCGCACCCCTGTGCAGTAAGGCCCACAGGACCACAATCGAGGCCAAGCTAGAACTCGGATTGTGCAAGGATGGAAGTGGCGCTCACCTCCCAAACTTCCTCTGTCTCCAGGGACAGGGCTGCCAGAGCCAGACTCTGTCTGCCCTCCGCCCCTGTCCTTCAGGTCCTAGTTTTGTTCCCCAAATCCCCGATCCCATGGCCACTCGGGTCTCTGACTGCTGTGTCCCTCTTGGCCATCTGACCCACCCAGAGGCGGCTGGTGGGGGAGAAGCAGGGGCCGGTTCAGAGTCACATGGAGCCTGGGACCTCTCCCAGCCCGCTGCCCCTTGTCCTGCGGCTCAGCTCCAGGCTGGGGTTTCTGCTGAGTTTGGCCTTCAGATGCCGTGGATCAGGAGAGCTGGCTGTGAGGAGGCCGGGTAGAGCCCCAGTCCCCCAGACCTGAAGGATGTGTCGCCATGGGGAGGGGCAGGCGTGAGTCGTCTGAGTCCCTGGCACCTTCACTGGGCTTGGGAATGTCAGCGATGCCAGCCTGCCAGTGAGCGCGAGCTGGGCTGCTCTGCGGACTGATATGGGGGCCGAGCAGCCTCTGGAGGAGCTGAGGCTGGGGGGGGCCTGGGCAAGTGGGCAGCTCCCATAGGCACCCAGGAGCTGCCCCACCCCAGAGTAGAGGGGGTGGGGGACAAGCCAAAGGGAGTCCCAGAGGGCGTGAAGGAAGCCCGGGGGACCCTGGGGCTGGGGACTCCAGGCGAGGGGAGGGCTTTCACCCCAGAACCTTCCATCTGGAAGGTGGGGAGATGAAGCACAGCCCCAGGGAACACTGGGAAGCTGGTTCTGGAAGCCTGGAGAAGGGCCTGGCTCTAGGGCTACCAGTTAGCCTCTGGCCTGGGGCAGGACTGAGCAGACGCCCTCTCCATCCTCCCAGGGCAGTCCCCTCTGCCTCTGCCCGCACCGGCTTCCTCGAAGATAGGATTCACAGAAAAGCTTTCGTGGGTGATCAGGTGTGGGCCCCAGTATGTGAGCAGAGGGGACAGAGGGGGCGGGAGGAGCACTGAGTGCCCCGGGCACCAGCCGGCAGGACAGGAGGGGGCAGAGCTGGCAGGACCCGGGTGTGCCTGCCTCCAGAGGGGGCCCATGCTCACCCCCACCCCACGCTCACAGCAGGGCGCCCCAGGAGAGCCACCATCACCCTCCAGCCTCAGGATCTGAGCTAAGCCCTTGGGCTGGTGTGTCCCCTCCCACCAGCAGGGCCGACAGGCACGGGGAGGAGTGGGCAGCTCAGGGCAGCGACCAAGCTCTCCAACCCTGGGGAGGAACTTTCTAACAATCCAGGGTGTTGGCAGGGAAGGAGAGGGGCTCCAGACATGCCACAGAAAGTGGCCTAGCAGGTGGGGCTCTGGAGGCCCCGGAGCTGGGACTGGGGCCCTGCCCGGAGGCGAGCCAGACAGCGCCGGGCCCCACTGGGAGTCTGGGAGCTGGGCTGCCGCCTGCAGCTCACGTGCTCCAAGGGTGGCCCTGGGGGCTGGCCACGGCCTCAGGCTGCATCCCCAGGCAGCCAAGGACAAGTGACCGCTGGGACAGGCCTGTCTCCTTGGGGCTTCTCCAGGGAGTGGAGGAGGGCTGGTGGTGGGTGGGCCTGGGAAGAGGCTCATGACAGATCCTTCCTCTGGGACTCGACGCCGCCGGCGCTGGAAGGGACACTCTGTGGCCCTGAGTGACTAAGGAATGTTGCTAAAGAAAGGAAACGCTTTCTTGTCTTACGAACACCCCCTCTCTTCCGGTCCTTCCCCATTCTCGCTCCTCTGATGGGCCAGGGCCACTGATGGGATTGGGGAGAAATTGGGGCCAACGCTTGCATGTCACCCTGCATGACGGTCAGAGGGCCAGCATCCCACATTTCTGGGCCCCTAAAATGAGCTGGTACAGAACTGCCACCAGACACATTGGTGAAGGGGCTGGGCCTCGGACTCCGCATCGACATAGTGGGGCCCCTGGTCCCTGCTCCAGGGCAGGGCATAAAAGCGGTAGGATGGTTAATGCCCTCTGTGACCCGGGTCCTGGGACGTGAAGGTGGGCCGGTCGGTGGGCCAGCCGGGGTGGCCAGGGCAGCCACTCAGCTGCTCGCTGCCTCGCCATGGGGGCCCTCCCTGCTCCCAGCCTTCTTCCCACTGCCCGGTCTTGGCGGCTTGGAGACAGTACTATGGCTTCCTTTCGATGCACGCACAGAGAACTGCCCTCAGAGGCTCACCCACGCTGGCCCACGGCAGCCGGACACCGGAGGTCCCACAGAAAGGCGCCTCTGCCGAACCACCAGCCTCCCCAGGGTCTGGATGGCGGTGGTGGCCGTGCGCTCTCCCTCCTCACAATCCCGCAGCCCTGGGAACCTTCCTTGCTGGCACTGAGGGGGGCCTGAGCTTCTCCAGCTTGTCTCAGTCTCAGTCAGTCCCTACCTTGTGGAGAGCTGGCCGGCCAGGGAGGGGTGAGGGCACAGAAGCAGGAGCCCCCAGAGGGCAGGACTGGCCACCGAATCGGCAACCTGAGTGGCCCTTACGAAGACTTCAACTGCGTGAGAACAGTTTCCCTGGCCTGAGCGAGGTCTGCCCCGCCCGCCCCACCCCCCGCCTTCCGGGATGCTCAGTGGCACAGCCAGAGCGCCCCGTTCTCCCTTGCTCCTCTCCTGGGTCCCTCGGCAGTTCCCTCAGCATGCCAGCCATCTTGAGAGCTTGAGGGGCAGGGCCAGTGGGCCTGCCGCCTCTCACTCCAATCCCCACGCACTGCACTTGACCATAGCTATCATCGTCAACATGCAAGTGACTTTAAGGGCTCCCTGGGTGCTATGGGGTCAATAGCCGGGGTTTGTCAGTCAGGAGCTCTGAGTCCTGGCCCCAGTTCTGCCCCTGACTGCCTGTGCCACTGTGGGCAGGTTCCTGCCCCTCTCTGGGCCTCAGGTGCCCCCTCTGTACAATGGATGGGGTGGGAGTGGGACCAGCAGGGGCCACGCCTCCCCTCCCAAACGGCTCTGGAGGGCAACCTTGTAGCTACACTTTGTTTCAGAACTGGAGCTCTCTCTCCATTCCTGAGATGCCCCCAGGCACCAGTGGGGGGCTGCCTTTGGGGGACGGAGCATTAGCCTGGGAGCTCTGGAACCTCACCCCTTCCTAAAGGCGCCCATCCTGGGATGATGGTGTCCTCACATCTACCCATGGTCCCCAGAAGCCCTCCGGGGCCCCAGGCCAAGCCTGCCTGGCTAACACAGCACAGTTGCCTGAGTTTCCCTCTGCACTCCCCTTTGGAACCTCAGTCCAAGGGGGATCTGGGGACAGAGGGGACTGAGCTGCCCAGGCAGCCCCACCCAGGGACAACCCCCCCCCCCAGGACTCTGTGGACCCACACCTCGCCCAGGAGGAGGTGGAGGCACGGCATTAGCCTGCGGGTAAGCAAGGAATATCTGGGCAGGGTGCCTGGGGTGTGCCTGGGAAACCAAGTCTCTGAGCCCACGCCGTGGACTAGCCCCAGGCAGTGGGGACCGCTCCCCGGTGACGAGCTTGGGCGGGCGCCCAGAGGTCCTCCTAACCAGGGCCAAGTGCAAAGTGCACCCGGGACTTGCAGCGAGCTAAGGGGGCCATTGGCAGAGCCAGTGTGCCAGCCGCCCAGCCATGCCTGGGTGATGCTCTGGGGTGGCAGCCAGGGGGAAGAACCCCGAGGGGGAGGCAGAGAGCGCAGATGTGGGCAGAGCTGAGCAAGGTCAGAGGCGTGAAGCAAGGGGATGTAGAAGGCGCCTGGAGGACAGAAGGGAGAAGAGGCAGAAACGGGACAAGGACCCAGGGGGCCGCAGGGTGGCGACGAAGGGGCGCGGACCAGGAGCTTGCAGTGGGAATCCACAGGCAGCCTAGGGGCGGAGAGGGCGGGGAGGGGGCAGCGGGGGAACTGGAGGAGGGGCGAGGAGGGCGAGCGTGGTGTTGGCAGGGTCGGGGGCGTCTCGAGGACGGTGAGGGGGCAGCGGACCCGGGGGCGAGACAGTGAGAGCAGCTCAGGGCCAGCGTAGGAACAGCGGGGACACTACGGGGCTTGTGGAGGTGGGGGACCCTACCTGAGGAGGGGAAGCGGCGGGCACAGGCTGGCTGGTTGGCAGTCTTGAGGGTCGGGCAGTCCGTGCGTCTGTCGGTCCGTCGGGTCGTCGGAGAGCAGCTGCTCGCTCCTGGGCAGTTCGTGGAGAGAGGGAGACAGAGGCGGCGGCGGGAGGGAGGCTAAAGGCTGGGCGGGCGTGCCGACGACGCCGGGAGGGGACGGCGGGGAGGGGGCGGGGAGGGAGGAAAGGAGGGAGGGGGCTGGTGGGGTGGAGAGGGAGGGAGAGAGGGAGGGAGGGAGGGACGGAGGGGGCAGGCTTCCCGGCCCCCCTGGCAGCTTCAAAGGGAGTAATTTGCTTGTAGACAGCTGGGCTAGCTGCACCCCTCCCCCTTGCGCCCCCCAGCACTCCCCCCACCCTGGGGCACACAGTGAAGGGACACACAGGCTAACTCACACAAGGACCCTTGGCGTCTCTGGGCAGGCGCAGCCTCAGAGATTCAAACTTTCCACTGTCCAGATGGGGACCCTGAGGCCCAGAGAGGGGCGGGAGCCGGCTTGCGGGCGTTAGGCCGGGCAGAGGAGGGCGAGAGGGCAGAAACGGAAGGCAGACAAGGGGGAGGTGGCCTCTGGTTGCTAGTCCAGTGAGGGGGCCCCGGAATTTGGTCCTGAGCCTTCCCAGAACTTGTGGCAGCCTCAGCCTGGAAAGGGATCAGGGTGGCAGCTGTTGTGGATTTCTGGAAGGGCTTGATCTAGGCTCCCGGGCACTCCGGGCGCCCCACCTCCCAGCCCACTCCAGCCTTTTTTCCCTAAAAAAGAGGAAGCGGTCCTGTCTGTGTGATCTCAGGATGGGACTCAGCTGGGGGCTGGCAGGAGGCAGCACAGACACTGGGGGTCCTCCCCAGATTGCCTGCCCCGAGCTGAGGCTCAGAGAAGCTGATTCAGGGAGGAGGAGCCCAGCGAGTCATCCTTCTTGCTCCATCTGAGCAGGTCCCCTAGGGTGCAATAACCGCTCTGAGGGTGGCCACTTCCTCGGGGCTGAGCCCTGTGCTGGCCACTTACAGGGGTAACTGGGTCAGCCCACCAAGTGTCCCAGGAAGAGGCCGTCATCAGCCATGACATCCACGCCATCACTGGAAGCTCAGCCACTGCCTGAGGGCCCAGATGAGCCCAGGGCTGTAGCACGACACCTCCTTCCTGTTGGGTGGGGTCCCATTCCTCCCCCGGCCCGTGTACCCAGCCTCGGTCATGGGGAGACTCCTGCAAGAGCAGTTTTGGGGAGACAAAGGTGAGGGTTTAGACCGGGCGAGAAACTGAGGCAGGGAGCGACACTGAGATCTGCAAAGGAGAATAGGGAGGAAACGAAGGCAGGCAACACAAGACAGGACAGAACTCCACTGAGAGGAAAAGAAAAATGCATAAAAAGAGAAAAAGCTCAACAGGGCAGACGCCGAGGGCAGGCCAGGGAGAGGCGGGGCCACTGAAAGGAGAACAGGGCTGAGGCCTGAGGGTCCCGTCCAGCCGGCCAGCTGTTGTTTAGTCTTTTGGTGCTCAGCTTCAGGCCGTCAGGCAGGTAAGGGTCTAGAAAGTTCTGCCAGGGGGAGTGGCTGGGCCCAGACCCCTTTTCTGTTCACCAGCATCAGTTCAGGGACCCCTGGTCAGACCTGGGACACAATGGTGGCCTGACCAAGCTGTGGTGCCTGCCTGCAAGAAGCTTCCAGGCTGGGTCACGGAAAAGGGAGAAGCAAGAAAAGCAGGGCCAGGTCGGGAGCTCCGACTCCTTCTTGTTTTCCTGGGTGAGGTAGTTACAAATGGTTGCGAGCAGGAGACTGGAGAGAGCACGTGCCCTTCCAGACACGGGGAGTCGGTTTTGCTTGTCTGTTTGTTTGTTTTTTACTGTTTATTGGCGACATATTCAAACATCTCTGGATCGCCCCACTGAGCTTCAGCACCCCCGTCGCAGCTGGGGAGGAGGAGAAAGAGGGTCCAAACCACGTATAAAACATTGTGGTCCACGAAGGAAGTTAGTTGAAAAAGACCACATATTGCATGATTCTGCATGAAATGTCTAGAACAGGCAAACCTACAGGGACAAAAAGTAGATTCGTGGTTTCTCAGGGCCAGGGAGGATGGTGGTGGATAGAGCGGTGACAGCTAAAGGTATGAGTTTTCTTTTGGACGTGATGAAAATGTGCTAAAATTGACTATGATGATGTATCATAGCCAATATAGTAAATAAAAACCATTGAACTGTACACATTAAATAGGTGAATTGTATGGTATGTAAATTTTATCTCCATAAAGCTGTTTAAAAATCTTTCAAATGAAAAAAAATGGGCACAAGGCATGCCCGTTGCCCAGGGAGCCAAGTCGCTTACTGAGTAAGGTCCCCTCTGTGAGGAGGGGACTGGGGCACGTCAGGGCCACACAGCACCAGAGGCTCAGGAAGGCTTCCTCGAGGAGATGACTTAGAGCAGACAAGTAGGGAAGAGGGACGTTGCTGGTGGAAGGCAGAGCCCAGGGCCAGGTGTGGAGGGCGTGTGGAGCAGGGACGCAATGAGGTGGGAAGGCCTAGTGGTGGGCCGGGCACGCTCCTGGAGGGAGGAACTTGGGGGCGGTGGTGAGGTGACACCCTGAGCCTTGGAGCTCTTTCCCGCAGTTGGAGGGTGCGTCTGGGGCAATATGTCCGTAAATACTGTTCTTGAGCCTGGAAGGCTCTTGTGTCTGTGGTTTGCAGTCTGCAATAAGCCATAACTGCACACCCGGCCCAAGGCCCACTGAGTCACTGGGCCTGGCCCTCTAATTTGGGGGCCACTCCCAGACCAGCCGGCCGGCACCTCAGTCCTGGGCCTCCCCCTCCCCTCCCTCTCCGCAGGCCTCAGCTCTCTCTGTGGCCGCGGTGCGGGAACAACCTGGACGCCAGCTTGAGCGGCGCTGAGAACAGCATGTCCCTGCTGGCCAGCAGAGCCGCAGCCTCCTGCCCTCTGGCCTTTCAGGGCTGCGAGGAGGCAGCAGGAGGCAGGGGAGGGCAGGCATGGGGGGCAAGGCAGGAAGGAAGAGCAGGCATTTCCTGAGGCCCCCGGGCCCCTGGAGGAGGCCGATGCACAGCTGTCTTAGCTCCACGAGAACCAGTGGCAGACAGGGCTGGCCGAGGGATTAGAGGTGGGGCCGGGGGAGGCGGGGGTGACCAGCGCCCTCTCCCAGCATGCCCTGCACCTCTGGGACACCGCTGGGCAGGCCCCCAAAGCCCCAGCCTGGACACTTCCCCCCAGGGACTTCGGAGGGCTGGGTGATCCTGCCGGCACCAGCCCGCCCCTCAGCCAAGAAACCCCAGCAGGCCCCTTGGCAGAAGACCCCTCTGCCAGAAGGAGCGAAGAACGCGGCCCTCTTGAGCCGAGAAGCAGCCTGGTGGCCGGCTCAGGCTTCCCGGGAAAGCGTCCTGCCCCGGGCCCCCGCCCCTGCCCCTGCCCGGTCCTCAGGCCACACCGCTGTGTCCTGGCGCAGAGCAGCCAGCCCTCACCTAGGCCTTGTTGGGTCATTGCTGCCCCAGCCCGGAGCCCCAGAGCCCAGGGCAGGTGCTCAGAGGGAGTGGGGCAGGGGTGCGGGGCAGGCAGAAGCCAGCGGTGGTAGGGAGAGAAACGTGCAGGGCGGAAGGGGGCTGAGAGGAGGGGCGGCAGGGCTGGTGAGCAGCTGTGGGTCCACCCCAGGCAGGGCCATCTAAGCCTGTTGCCATCCTGTAGGCCTGTGTGTGGAGAAGGACCCGGAGTCAGCTGCAGCCCGTCCCCCTGGCTTGCAGCTGTTGGTGCCCTGGCTTCAAAGCGAGAAGGGGAGGCCCAGGACAGAAGCAGGGCACCCAGAGGGCAGGTCTCAAGCCTCTGATCCCCTGTGGGCACGAAACCCTGCCTTTGATGCGGGTCCCTGAAGGGCAGAGCCTGGGAGCCTGGGAGGTGGCCCAGTGGGCAGGGCTTCCAGAGGCTCAGAGGGAGCCCCTATAGAGGTGGCAGCAGCTGACAGAGATCCCCCCCACCCTGAGCTCCAGCCCACCCAGCTGCTCGGCCCATGAGTTTCTGGGGCCGAGAAAGAGCTGCCCGACCCTGACCTTCAGGGGCCCTCTGCCAGCCCCCTTCCAGAGCCTCCCTGGCCTCCCTGCCCTGCTATGTCTGGCTGGTGCCCTGCTCGCTCCCCTCTGCCTCTGCTCATCACTCCCCCTGTCTGTTTTGGGCTCCCCACTCCTTTCTCAGGTCTCCCCTCTGCATCGTCTGTCCCTTCCCCGGGCACTGAGTCAATCAGCCTCAACTTCCGCTGGTGCCCCTCACCCTCCTGGAGCACCCCAGATGGGGCGCAGGGAGGAGTTCTGGGAGGAGGCGGCTCTGCAGTGGCGCCCTGGGGCTGCCTTCCACCCCTCCCTGGAGTGCTCCCACAGGGCTCTTGCACGGCCAGCCCAGAGCAAGGCATTGCCCACAGGAGCCCCCTTCCGCCTCCAGGACCAATTTCCAGGCAGGGACACATCACACACATACATCAAGGTCACTTCTTGAGCATGCCACCCTGCCTAGAACTCAGCTGAGATCCTGGAGAGGGCCCTCGAGGCTCCTAGGCGCTGCAGCCTCTGAACCCAAGCTGGCACCCCCGAATTCACGGCCTGCTGGTTTCATCCATCCCCAATCTCTGCACCCTCAGGGGCTGGGCAGGGGCAGGGCAGGGGCTAGGCCCACAGTCACTAGGGGGCTGCCCCTCCCACCTCACTGCTTCCTTGAGGCCAGAGTCATGACATCCTGCAGCCCCAAGGGGCAGCAGGTGTAACTTGTGCTCAGGGGACCCTCTGGATGCAGGGGGCCACTCTGGACGAGGATCATGTTAACGGGCTTAAGAGGGAGCCGAACGGCTGCGGAGCAGGCGAGCCTCCGCTCTCTGGAAGTTTACCAGCGCTGATGGCCGAGGAGTGGCTGGTGAAAGCTGGCACTCTCTATACCAGAGCTTTTTTTGACCTTCCCCTGAGGACATAATCACACAGCGGCTCTCTGTCCCGGGCCGCCAGGGCTGTAATTTCAGGGCTCGAAGGGGGCTCCGTGGAGCCCCGGCCTGTGTCTAGCTGTCTTTAGAGAGGCACGCTCTGGGTGTGGCCAGACGAGGGAAGCTGGACCAGGGGCCGTGCCACAGGGAGGCATCTGTGGGCCTCCTGCGAAGCCAGCAGGACACAGGGACGCCATGAAGCACGGGGCCCCTTGGTCTTCCCCTGGGGGAGGCTGGCCCCCAGCAGCAGGGCCAGGAGGCTCCGGTGGGGGCTACGAGGGGGAGCAGGTGCAGGGCAGGGGGGCCAGGCAGTTTCTGGACTGGCCCCGCATGCCCGTCACGGTGGCAGTGCTCACAGAGAGGGGGCCGGGGGGAGGTCCGGGCCCGGAGTGCATCCTTTGCCTTCCTCGCTCTCTTCCGCTCCTCCCTGGGCTTGTTTCTCCTGGAGGCCACGACGTGGGGTATGAGGCAGGAGGAAGGCTTGGAACCGGCTGTGCAGGGAGCCTCTCGAAGGCGTGGGCGGCGGGCCCTTGGGTAGGAGCGCTGGGGTCGAGGAGGAGGAGGAGGCGGGCTGGAGAAGAATTCGGTGGAGGTCAATGGACGGGACACTGGGATTGTGGCCGGGAGGGGCCCGAGGTCCCCGGGGGGAGTGGCCCGAGGTCCCTGTCCCCATTCTCTGCTCCTCGGTGACCCGCTCCTGGGTCCCACTGACCCTGAGGACCTCCGTCTCGGTCCAGGGACTGATGAGTGCCTCGCTTTTTGCCTTTGCTTTTTGCCACCTGAACCTAGTCACCCCTACCCTGTTGTCACCACCATCACAACGATCACCACGAGGAACCCTTCGTCCTCCACCAGGACCAGTCTCGGCTGCACCGCACTTTCTCCCCTGGCTGGGGGTCTGTCCGGGGATGTCACTGGCTGCGCTGCTGACCAGCCCCCACCCCGAGGCACGCCATGCTGCCACCGCCACCTCCCCGCTAGGACTGGAGGCCCTGGCCTCCAGCTGCTGGCACCCCCGGCCCTCTTGAGGAGTTGTCTGCCCACCTGCCAGCAGCTCCAAGGGCCCAGAGCTCCCCATCTGCAGTGGAATTAACCCAGAGGGCCTGCTCAGTAGGGAAGTGCGAGCAGCTGGGGGTGGGGTCGCCCAGCCTGAACTTCCTGTGCCTCCTGGCGGGGGCCTGACCTCTGAGTGCAGGGAGGGGGCTGGGGGCTGACTGCCCTGGAGCAGGGGGCCGGGGCCAGGCAGCCAGACTGGGGAGGAGGGGTCGTGAGAGCTGGGAAAGCAGCGGGCCCTCCCCGTCAGGGCCAGCGCCTCAAGGGCTGCTGACCTCTGACCCAGTCCAAACAGGAAGTGCCATATCTGTGGGCCCCGGAGGAGAAGGAATGCAGCGATGAGTCCAAAGCAAACACTCCACCAGCTTCCCAGGCCTCTCCCCGCCCCCTTCCAGAGTCTGGCCTTTTCTCTGCTGAGAACTCAGGGAGGGGGGGTGGGGGGGGACTGGCTACAGAATGGGACCGAAGCGAGACTCACGGTTCCCAGGCCCAGACCCCAGCCCGAGGCGCTGGCGGGGCAAGGTCTCGGCAGTGGGCACTTGGGGCCCTGCTTCCTTCACTGCGCCCGCATCCAGTGGCACTGAAGGCCGGGGCCCATCCCGCTCGGCCGCGTCCTCCGCGCCTGTCACTCGGCTGTCTTTCTCACCCCCATACCACCGTCCTTCTCCCTCCCCAGCACTGGGCGCGGTGACATCGTGAGCTGCCGAGGCTGACACACTGACCACACCCCGTTCCTGGGGGCCCCTCACACAGGCAGGGCAACTGTTCCAGGGGCCTCAGGGGGCTCCGCAGCTCCTGCGTCCCCACCCAGCACAGTTGATGGGTCCTGTCTTTAGGGCTCAGTGGACAGTCAGCAACTCCAGCCAGGGGGTGGTGACATGCTGTGTGCGTCCACTCCTGGGACAGGGACGCTTCCTGGACGAGAGGGTAGTGATGCTGGGACTTCAGGACCCTGGCCAGGGCAGGTGGAGGTGGGGAGGCTCTCGGAGAAACTTCTAGAACCAGGCCCTCTTAACCCCCTGCTGACAAAGCAGTGTCCAGGGTGTGGGCTCTGGGGGCTCCATGCACAATGGAGTGCCAGCGTGCACAGGCGGCTTAGATCCAGGAGGGAGGGAGGCTGGTGGAGGCAAGTGGGCTTGAATGAGATGCATTTATTACGTTCAAGTCCAAACCAGTGCCATGCCAGGCTGGGTCATTTACTAAGTGAAGGGGCCTCAGCAGTCAATGGGACATGGGCGCATCTGAAGCAGCAGGGTCTTCTAGATCTTTCTCCCAGTGGTGCAAAGATCAAGTGGAGCTGGGCCTGGGCTGCCCCGCCACCCACACAGTCCAAAAGAGCACAGGGCAGGGAAGACTGGTGGGGCTAGGCGGACCCCCCCTCCCCCTGCTGGGGCTGGAGGACCACGCTGTGGTAGGCCCGGATGCAGGAGAACGTGGTGGGTGGGATGCGGCGCCGGTCTATAAGGTTGTTCTCCAGGTGCGTGGAGACGAGGTTGGAGTCCTGGGCCACGCGTGTGTCGCAGATGGAATTCAGGGGCATGTGCCTGTGGAGTGGGGGTAGCAGGGCGGGGCAGAGGAGAAGAGACCCCAGAAAGGAGAGTCAGGCCTCAGGTGAGAGGAGAGAAAGAGGGGCCCGACAGCGAGGGGGGTGGTGAGACCAAGGCACAGACACCAGACCCAAGGTGGAGGGTCAGGCGGGTCGCTGCCACCACCTGCCACCTGCCCACTCGGGGCTCGGCCCTTGTTGCTCTGGGCCAGAGCCCTCCCAGCCTCCCCCCGCCCACCCCCTGCCCAGGTTCTGCTGTCTGCAGCCGTCCAGCTTGGCTGCCCGGGCCTGCCAGCCACTGGGTACAGGCTCCAGTCACGGCGACCAAGATGGGGAGGTGGGGGTGGTGAAGGATGCCCCCCGCAGTCCCGCCCTCAGCCTCTGAGGCCCTTGGGTGGCGAGCCCACAGGCCAGAGCACCCGGCCAACCTACCAGGCTGGGCCTCCGGGCCTCAGCCGAGCTTCCTCCTGGGCTGGCGGTAGGGACGCGGGTTGGGTGGGCTGGGGGGACAGCAGGACGGGCACAGGCCAGCGGCCCTACCTGATCTTGCTGTGGCTCAGGCGCAGCACCTGCAGTGCCCTGAGGCCCAGGAGACCCTGTGGGACGGCCTGCAGCTGGCTGTGGTCCAGGAGCAGCTCGGCCAGGGAGGCTCGCAGGCCCAGGAAGGACACGCCGTGGATGCCGTCCTCATGCAGGCTATCGTGGGACAGATGCAGGACCTCCAGGCCCGGCTTCATGTGCGCGAACACGTAGCCGGGGATGCGCTCGATGCGGTTGTGGTGCAGCGTCAGGCGGCGGAGGCCCCGGGGCAAGAAGGAGGGCACGTGCACCAGCCGGTTGTACGACAAGTCCAAGGCCTCCAGCTTCCTGCGGGCCCGGGGGTTGGGGGGGGCAGCTAGTGGCGCCCGGCAGAGACCACAGCAACAGCTGGAGCCCACAGGTGGGGTCCCTGGTCCACGCCCAAGAGGAGAGTGGGGATTTGCCCCCAGATGGCAGCTCCCAACAGCTGGCGAGCGCCAGGCCCCATCTGGCTCCTGTGCCCTCCTCTGTCCGCTGAGGCTGGGAAAAGTGGGTCTGAGGGGCCCTCCCTAGCTCACTGCAGGGCTGGCGAGGCTGGCTCTCGGTATGGAGATGGAAGATCCTGCTCCCCCTCCTAAACTTATACCTGACAGAGGAAGCCCAGGTGGAGGGGCCGGTGGTCTGGGGCAAGAGCTGTCGCCCCAGATGTCCCCATTCTGCTCTTCCTTGGCCTCACAGCCCTCTCCTCTTGTCCCTACGCTCTCTCATCCTCTTCCGGCCTCACCCAGGCTGAAGGCAAGCAGAAGACGATGGGGAAGGACAGAAAAATAAGGCTCCAAGGGGTCAGGGCCGGGGAACCCTGAGGGATCAGGGAGGCAGGCAGTGAGCTCAGGTCACTCCATGGTGGGAAACCAGGAGCAGAGGGTGGTGATGCTTCTAGAACGGCTAGGAAAGTGGCTTCTCTCAGTGATATCCCCCAGCCCCTGTGGGTGGGGTCAGCCCTTCGGCCTTGGGATGGGAGCCGTCCTCAGTCCATGGGGGCGGGGGCTCCGGTGCCTCCCAAGCCTGCCGAGCCACCAGCCTGCTCCCCGTCTACCAGCTGGAGAAAAGCTGGGTGGCGCCAGCCCGGGCTTGACTGGCCGCCAGCCCCCTGCCCAGGCCCCGCGGCGGGAGTGGAACACGGCTGGGCGGCGCCTCCCTAGGCTGCTGTCTGCTTTCCTTTGCCCCCTTGGCAAGAGGGGGAGAGGAAAAAGGAATAATTAAACCCAAACGTCCTGGTAACTTTTTCCTGGAACACGAGGACGCAGGGCGGGAGGCTCCAGTCCCTGGAATGGCAGGTTGGACTGTCAACCCCTGCCTCCCCCCAGTCCCCAGCCCCCCACCCCTGCCCTGCCTCGGTGGTCTTCAGATCCCATGGATTGTACCTCCCCAGCCCTTCAGCTGCTCCCGGGGTCACATCCTGACTCCTTAAGCAGTGCCTGTAAGGGCCCCGTCTCCTCCTGGGCCCCTCCTGCCAGCGACCCAACTCAGCCGTCCAAATGAGATCATGGGGACTCATTCTGGACCGTTATTCCTGTAGTGGGGTGAATAGTGGCCCCCCAAAGATATGTCTACCCAGAACCTGTGAATGTGACCTTATGTGGCAAAAAGGTCTTTGTAGATGTAAGTGAAGGATCTTGAGATGAAATCATCCTGGTTTACGATGGGCAGTAAATGCAATGGTAGGTGTCCTTATAAGAGACGGAAGAAGAGAGACACAGACACAGAGGAGAAGACACGTGAAGACAAATGCAGAGACTGGAGGGATGTGGCCACAAGCCAAGCGGCACCTGGAGCCCCCAGAAGCTGGAAGAGGCAGGAAGGACCCTCCCCTAGAGCCTGCAGAGGGAGCACGGCCCTGCCACACCTTGATTTTGGACCTCTGACCTCCAGAACTGTGAGAACATAAATCTCTGTTGTTTGAAGCCACCCGCTTTGTGGTACTTTGTTATGGCTGCCCTAGGAAACTCACCTGCCTTCTTCCCGTGGCTGCCATCTCTTCCATGCCCCTTCCTGCCCATGTGGCTTCCCACCACCCAGGCTGTCCCTCCATCTGGGCCCACGGCACCTCCAGGCATGGGCAGGGGAGGGGGCTTCTGTGGCCTTGGGGATTCTGTCGGGTGGGAGGGACAGAGGGGAATCTTGGAGGAGCAGGTGTGGCTGAGGGCCCAGGCCACCCTGAGCCCTGGGCAGGGAGGCAGGTGACCCAGGTGACCCACCAGAGAGCAGGCGTGAGCGACAGCGCCCTCCCTCAGCCCTCTCCGCCTTCCCTCCTGACTCTCTGCTTCCTTGGCGAGCATCCTCTCTCTCTGGACTCCATGGCTCGGCCCATGGGGGCGGAGCTCGGGCGGTGCCAGGGTGGATGGCAGCACTCACGGGAGATCGATCCAAGCGCGGGGCGCCAGCCGGTCCTCCTGGAGCCGGTTGTTGCTGAGAACCAGCACGCCGAGGCTGCGGCTGCGGTTCAGCGTGTCCTCTGTCACCTCCTCGATGATGTTGGTGCCCAAGTGCAGCTCCTAGGGCCAGGGCTCGGGGTGAGCGGCCCACCCACCACTCGCTGGCAGCCTGGCCAGGTCCCCTGACCCCTTCCACTGGGTCCCTCCGTCTCTGCCCCTCTCAGGGCCATGGCCAGCTGTGCAAAGGATCCCAGCGACACCCGCAAGCCCTGTCATGACTCTTCAGAGCCCCACAGGACACAGGCTCAGACAGTACCGCCAAGCACGGGGGATCATACGGCCCAGAGAGGCCATGAGCCGTGTGCAGGGACACCCAGCGGGTCCAGGACAGTCCTCGAGGCTCAATTTTGGGCTCCAGAAAGGTTAGGTCAGGAGGAGGAAAGGCCCTTTGGCGCTGAGGCCTTGTGGGTTTATGGTCAAAATTCCCCCCCATGGGCAGCTCTACCCGCCGGCCCGGCTGGCGTGGGCAGACGCTCCAGTCTTTCGGCCACAGCTTTGCCTCTTGTGGCCTCGGGGCTCCCAGCTCACCTGCAGGGAGGCTGGCAGGCCGGGCGGGATGGTCCGCAGCCGGTTCCGGTCCAGCCTCAGGTAGAGCAGGCTGCGTAGGTGTTGGAAGGCCAGGGGGGAGATGTTTCCATCGTGCAGCCGGTTCCCTTCCACCTCCAGCGTCAGCAGCTGGCTGAGCCCTGCGGACGGCGGGTAGAGGGGCAGGTGAGCTGACCGCCGAGCTCGGAAGGCCTGCTGGGAGCTGCCCACCGTAGCTCCAGAGACCCCCCGGCCCTCGGAGCCGGGGCCGCCTTCCTGGGCTGGTGCTCCCACCTCTGCCCTCCAGCCAGGCTGCCTTGGGCAGCCCCTGCCCTCGGCCTCCCTGGCTGCTCAGGCCCAGCCCCTTTGGCCCCTGTCCCCTGGGGCCTGCCCGCACCCCGGAAGCTGCTGCGCTGCAGGCCCTGCAGAAGGTGGTCGTTGAGTTTGAGTTCCTGCAGGGAGGCGGGCAAGGCCGGCACCGTGGACAGCGAGTTCCCATCCAGGTTCAGACGCTTCAGCTGCGTCAGACTCTAGGGGGTTGGAGGAGAAGAGAGCGCTGGAGACTGGGGTGCTGCTGGCTGGCGCTAGGCTTTCCAAGCATGGCTTTGGGCTCATCCTGCCCAGGGACCCCCCTATTTGGTTGCACTGTGGCTTCCTGGTTCCCTCTTGGACCAGGCCTGTCTGGGGATTTCTGGGACTCCGCTAAGTTTCTCCCAGGAGTGCTGCTTCCTTGTGGGGCGCAGGGATCTGTGTTGCTCTCCATGCTCGCAGCTATGGACCGTGTTACCCCAGATCACCACAGCCCGCGGCGCTGGGTTTCTGCACAGCTCCGACTCCAGGTAGGGCAGGGAGGGGAGCAGAGGATGCCCGGGGCCCTCTTCCCCCGCCAAGCCCCGCGAGAGCAGGATGAGGGGCTGCGGCGCACCTTGAAGGCATGGGGGTGCAGGCCAAGGGCATCTAGCTTGTTCTTGCTCAAGTCCAGCCACTCCAGGTTGGGCAGTCCCAGGAACGCGTGGGCCGGGATCTTGGCAACTTCATTCTCTGTGCACACACGGGGCAGCCATTTTCCGGGCCCCTCTGTCGCCCTCCCCTTTGCCACTCTGTACCTCCCCGACACGGGCCGGAGGCAGCAGTGACACACTCCTTGAAGGAGCTGGCTCTTCTGACTGTCCCAGGTCAGAGCCTCTCGGGTCAGAGGGGAGGTGGGCCGTCCCCAGGCGCGGTGGCGTGGCAGCCACAGTGGCCAAGGGCCCAAGGTGTACGGCCTTCTCACCCCTGCCGCGGGAGTGGGTGCAGGGAAGAGGGGACACCCACCTGCCAGGTAGAGCGTGGTCAGGCCGGGGTCGGACAGGGCAGGGACGTGTTTCATCTTGACGTTGCCACAGGCGATGGCCACCTGGGCCAGGAGGCAGGAGGCCGGGAGGGAGGGCGTGGCGTGCTCCATAGCGCCCGGGTCTGCAAGCCCAGGCCTGCTCCCAGGCCTTTCCCGCCCACGCCCTGCGGTCTCCGAGGTGCTGCTGCCACCTTGGCCTCGGTTGCGATCTTTCTTTTGATGCCAGCCTCCAGGGCTGGGTTGCTGGGAGGCCCCTGGAGGATGAGAGATGAGGCCCCAGCCTGGCCACATAGAAACAGGGGCCCGCCTAGGGGCAGGGGCTTGCCCGGGGCTCCCTGGGCCTGCTGGTGACTTGGCCAGCTGAGCTGGAACAACAGGCCACTGGGTCTCCTTCCCTTGGCACCAAGGGCAAAAGGCCCAAATCGGGGCCCTGAGGCTGGGGAAGGGGACCTGCCCTGGGAGGGTTCCCCACTTGCCCACACACGGGGCCGTTCAGCTTGGGCACATTGAGAGCGGGGTGGGGTCTCAGTGGCTGGGGACGTTAGTATGATTGGTGGAGGTTGGCGCTTGCCTCGGCCACTTCACCCCCGGCAGGGCCCATCTGGGGGCTGCCTGGCCCAGCTGGTCCTCACCTTTGGGGGGCCTCCTAGGCTTTGGGCCCCTTTTCCTGGCTTCCTGGCCCCCTGCCTGCCTTCCCTGGCCCTCCTTGGCAGCCACTGCCCCCTCTTGGGCTCGGGGAGTCCTGGTTGCCTGCAAGGGCCTGAGCTCGGCAGCCCGGGGCCTCGCCGCCCCGGGCCCCACTGCGGCTGTGGCCTGGAGATGGGACTGCACAGCGCCGGCCCCGATGTCGTGACCCTGCTCCTGCCCCCAGGCTGCTGGCGGGGTCGCCTTTCTCTGGGCCAGCCCGGGTCTGGCGGGGGCCTTCCAGCACGGGGCTGGGGGCTGGTTGGGCGCTCTATGGGCTCCCTCCTCGGAGGTGGGCCGCAGCCATGGCCTGTCCAGCTGCCCGTCACTAGGCCTGTCCGGGCCGCCGTTCCCGGGGGTGGGTCGCACTTGACCTGCAGAATAAGCCGGTGTGGGCTGGGGTGCCTGGACCGCTGCGTGGGGGAGAGGCAGCGCCTCCTTCCCGAGTGGGGGATCAGCCGCCGGCCGGCCCGCCTCCCTCCTTCTGTCCGCCCGGGCCTCACTTCTGCCTTTTTCTTCTCTCCTCAGGAGCTCTCAGCCTTCTGTCACCGACACCTAAGGCCACCAAGTGTCAGAGATTCCCTGATCTCCTCCCCGATTTGTCATGGTCCCAGAGTGGGGGACCCCGAGCGGGAGAGAGGGGGGGCAGAGAGAGCTCAGTGTCGAGGGCAGGATGAGTCGCCCTGCCCTGCCTGCCTCTCAGAACTCCTTCAGGCCTGCCGGGACAAGGCAGCGGCAGGTCCTTGGCTCACGAGGGTGGGCCCAGGGGAGCTTCAGTAGCCCTAGGCGGAGGGGCTGGGCCTGTTCCCGTGCCCCCCAGTTCCCTGTGGGTTCTTCCTGGGCAGGGAGGGGTGGGGCAGCCTCGGGAGATGAAGGGGTCGCTGCCACCTGGCGCAGTGTGCGGGTGGAGGTGGCGGCCCCAGTGGCGCTGCGAGAGCAGGTTGTTAGGGGCCAGGCGAGCCCCGGGCCCTCCACCGCATGGAGCCCCTCCTTAAGCAGCACTGACCCCGGCCCCTCCCATCCCACCCCGGGCCTGGGCGGGGCCCTCACTTCCGCGCCAGCTGCAGCGGCCCCTCCTAGGGGGCTGTCTCCCCTGCCCCGCCCCCACCCTGGGCCACCAGCACGAGGGCCTCCCAGAGTCTGCAGTCCCCCCTCGCCCCCCAGGGAGGGTCCCTTGAGGCTCATGGGTCCCTCCTGGCCCTGAACCGAACACCCACGGGGGGCACCGCGTGGGCAGCCTCAGGGTGACCCGCTCGCTCTCCCTCTGCTCCCGGGCCGGCGGAGGGGGTGAAGGGCTGGGAGGGGTGGCAGCGGCGGCCGCGGCAGGATGAGACATCAGGGGGGCGGCAAGCGACAGTCCGGATTCCTGAGCTACAGTGCTGGGAGCCTCCCCGACCCAGCCCGGCCCTTCCCCAGGAAGGCTCCCCCCAGCAAACGCCTCCCCGGGCCTGGGCCCCGACTCCCCCCAGGGTCCCCTGCTCCCACCTGAGGAGAAAGAGAGATTGATTTTCCTTTTCTGAGAAGCCTGTGTTCCTTCTCCACTGGTGCCGGCCCAGTGGCCCCCGTGAATGGGGCTTCTGTCTCTGCACACAGGGGACCTGTGAGGCCCACCGCAGAGCAGGCTGCCCACCCCAGGCTGCCAGGTCCTCCCTCGGCGGCTGGGGAAGGAGACGGGCCAGGCCCCGAGAGCAAGCCGCAGACCCCAGGACCTCCAGGGTCCTCGGGAGAGGGGGCAGGTGCCAGGGCCACCTGGGCAACGGCGACTCCGGCCCCTCTGCAGCCGGCCAAGCCTGTGAGCTTCCACCACAGGCACCAATGCCGAGGCCTTCCAATTCCAGGGGACACAGAACACGGGGGCAGAGCTAGGGTCGCAAGCGTAGACCCCAGCCCCTGGGGCCCCGGTGCCCCCCAGGCACGGGCCTCGGGCCTCAGATGGGGCTGAGCTGCTGTTCCTTCCACTGGCTCCCTGCCCACCTCTGGGCCGCTTCCCTTCCTCCAGGCCTCCACTTCCCCCTCTGTAAGGTGGTGAGCAGCTATACCTCCTGAATGCCACCCCCATGCTCCCTCCCCCACATCGGCGTGTGTGTGGACCAGGGGCGGCCGGGTTCCGCGGGCACACTTGGCTTGGGGTGGCCTGGCAGTGGCCTGGGTGAGGCCATCTCACCGGTTCCCCCAGACTTCTTGGCTGAGAGTTCCAGGCCTCAGTGTGACCGCCGCCCGAGACGCCCCTATGCCTCATGGGTGCCCTCTCAGGCAGAGGGGTACCTGTGGGTGGGGATGTGGTCTGAGAACAGGGGCTGTGGGCTGGAGCAAGAAGCAAAGAAGGGGTGTCTGACCACAGGCCCCCTGGCCTGCCCTCAGAGGGCCCCAGCCCCAGGCCCAGCTGTGGGAGCCGACGGCGGGCGGGGGCTGGCAAAGAGGCCGGGTCTCACCACACGGCTCTTTGGGGCCAGCCTTGAGGAAGCTTTTCCTACAGCTCTGTCCAGCATTGACTTATGTTTGGAAGCGATCTTAAAAAATGAGTTAATTGTGGGCAAGGCTTGGGTGGAGGGGAGAGGGGGAGGGGAGTGAGGAGCAGGGCCAGGAAAGCTCGTGGACAGAGAGTGTCCCATAGCCATCTGGGGTTCAAGGTATCCGTCCGGGGCCACAGAGGAACGTGTGAGACCCAGGACGGGGCTGGAGGCAGGGCACGGAGTCCCCCGCAAGTGGGTCTTCGTTGGGGTCCTCAGCGTTTGCCCACGTGGGCCTGGGGATCAGCCTGAGTCCCCAGTGCCAGATGTATTGCGGTCGGGGTGTGGCACCCCCCTCCCCTGTCCTGTCCAGGTCTCTGGTTTCAGGCCTGAACTTGGGACCACGCCGCACACAGCCCAGAGACAGAGACCGGCTGGGGTTTGAGAGCAAGCACCCTGGGAGCCAAGGATGAAGCCACCGTCTGCCTGTGTGCCCGTGGGTGACACAGGGTGTCCTGGACTGATGTTTTGCTAAAGCTGGGGGAGGGGGAGCACTTAGGCGTGCGAGTCTGGGGTTTGCCCGGGGGTCCTGGACGACCGAGCACGATCCCCCTCCCCCCTCGTACAAAAGGAACCGAGGGGGTAGGGCTCGCCCAACTCCGATGCCAGAGGCCAGGCCTCCTGCCTCCTGCCTCCTGGTCGGGCATTGCTTGAGGAGGTGGTAGGACCCAGCCTGATGTGGGACCCTGTAGATGGACTGCGGTGGGAGCCCTGGCTCTGACCCTCCCCCTGCCTAGGGATGGATTCTGGAATCCTGGCCCCCAACCCATTTCCCCTGTTCGCGCCGCTCCCCAGGCGCTGACTAAACATCCTGCCATCTGGTTCCCATTAGCAGGGCTGGAGGTGGGGGAGGCCTGCTCCCAGGTTTCTCTGGCACAGTGGCCTGGAGGAGGGAGGGACCCCCGCTCCTACCCACCTAGGCAGGAAGGGGCGAGGCCTGGAGTGCTCTCAGTTCCCCAGGTCCTGTGGAGTCCTGTCCTCGCTGCCCTTCCCCCACCGGGGGCCCAGCGGCCACCTGGCCACCTACTCTGTCCAGTGTCAGGGCGCCTGACCATCGTGGGGACCTTGAAAGAACCCGCACAGAGCAAAGCCAGCTTGCAGGGGCCCAGCAGGACCAGAGGTGCCCTCCTGCCCTGCCCCTCCTGCACACAGAGCTTGGTCGTGGACTTGGGCTGAGACAGGCAGGGCCCCTGGCCAACACTAACCCTGAGCTTGGTGTCTGGAGCGCAGGGCGGGAGGGTTGTCAGGATTTTCCAGGAACCAGAGATGTAGCCTGGGGGTTGCTGGAAGGGTTTTGGCTCACAACTCTGCCCTGGACGGCCTGGCCATGTGACATCAGGAGGAAGCCTCCCTGCTCAGGGCCTCAGTTTCCCCATCTCAATGTGGTGGCTATGGGCTCCTTAGAAAGTTCTAGAATCTGAGAACTGGAAGGGGCCTAGAGAAGCTGCATAAGATGATCACGGTTGCTTCTGGCTGCACAATCACAGGGCTCTGAGGGCTAGGAAGGGACTCCTGCCCCTTCTCCTCCTGTCCTTCCCTTACACGTGGCCCACTGTCCACACACACTTGCCCCCCAAGAACACACATACCCTCACAAGTCAGGACACATACCCTCACAATCGGCAGCCTGGAGGATGCCAAAGCAATGCCCTTCGTCCCTTAAGCCTCCTTAGAACTGCACAGCGGAAAGCTCCCCTCCTGTCAGGGGAGGATTGGAGAATGGATTCTTTGCTCACAGAACATTCCTGAGCCCCTGTGGTGGGCCAGGCACCGTTCCCCAGCACAGCGTGCAGTACAGTGGTGAACTACACGGCCAGGTCCCCTGTGCTCACAGAGCTGGCCGTCTAGTGGGGTGCACGAGGACCCCATCAGAAGGAAACGGGCTGCTCAGGGTGACTGCAGGAAGAAACACTTTCGACAGGGGATCAGATAAGGACTGTGAGAAAGTGACATTTGGGTGGAGACGTGACTGAAAAGGAGATAGCCACGCAAAAAGGGCTCCAGTAAAGAGCCCTCTGAAAAGGAGGGGCAGCAGTGCAAAGGCCCTGAGGCAGGAAAGGCTTTGGCCCAATTTGAGAACCAGCAAAGAGACCAGTGTAGCGGAGTGGGCTAAGTGAGGGGTGAGGGTGGGGAAGGGCAGGAGGGCCAGCTTGATAGGGCATCAGAGGGTGGCGGGTGGACTTTGCCTTTGACCTTGAAGGAAGCAGGGAGCCACTGTGGACTTCTGAGCAGAGGAGTCACACATGATCTCTTTAAAAAAAATTCGTATTGAAGTCTAGTTGATTTACGATGTTGTGTAAATTTCTGCTGTCCCGCAAAGTGACTCAGATATATATATATGTATATTCTTTCTTTCTTCATATTCTTTTCCATTACGGTTTATCACAGGGTATTGAATATAGTTCCCTGTGCTATACAGTAGGACCGTGTCATTTATCCATCCTATATATAATAGTTTGCAGCTACTAATCCCAAACTCCCAATCCTTCCCTCCCTCTCCTCCCCCCACAGTGGCAACCACAAGTCTGTTCTCTATGTCTGTGAGTCTGTTTCTGTTTCATAGATATGTTCATTTGTGTCGTATTTTAGATTCCACATATAAGTGATATCATATGGTATTTGTCTTTCTCTTTCTGACTTACTTTGCTTAGTATGACAATCTGTAGGTCCATCCACGTTGCTGCAAATCCATGTTGCTGCAAAGAATTTCATTCCTTTTAATGGCTGAGTAATATTCCATTGTATATATGTACCACATCTTCTTTATCCATTCCTCTGTCGATGGACATTTAGGTTGTTTGCATGTCTTGGCTATTGTGAATAGTGCTCCTATGAACATGGGGGGGTGCATGTATATTTTCTAATTAGAGTTTTTGTCTTTTCCAATATATGGCCAGGAGTGGGATTGCTGGATCATATGGTAGTTCTGTTTTTAGTTTTTTAAGGAACCTCCATACTGTTCTCCATAGTGGCTGTATCATTTACATTCCCACCAACAGTGCAAGAGGGTTCCCTTTTCTCCACACCCTCTCCAGCATTTACTGTTTGTAGACTTTTTGATGATGGCCATTCTGACTGGTGTGAGGTGGTACCTCATGGTAGTTTTGATTTACTTTTCTCTAATAATTAGTGATGATGAGAATCTTTTCATGTGCCTATTGCACATTTGTATGTCTTCTTTGGAGAATTGTCTATTTCGGTCTTCTGTACATTTTTCGATTGGGTTGTTTGTTTTTTGGTTATTGAATTATATGAACTGCTTGTGTATTTTGGATATTAAGCCCTTGTTGGGCGCATCATTTGCAAATATTTTCTCCCAGTCCATAGGTTGTGATCTGACTTATATTGTAAAAGGGTCCCTCGGGCTACAGGGTGGAGCACAGACTTGTTGGGGGCACAAGGGCAGAAGGAGGGAGCCAGTGTGGAGGCAGCTGCACCCTCCATGGGAGAGGTCATCGTGTCTGGCCCAGGGTGGAGCGGGCTGGTGGGAGAAGTGGGTGGAGCCAGAACGCTGTGGGTGGAGTGAGCCTGGGGCAGAAGCTGGGGAGGCCAGCTCCTGACCTCTCAGGTGCGAGGTTGGTGATTAGACAGCCAAGCGGTAACATCTATAAGGCAGTTCTGCGTATGAATCTGGAGCTCAGGGCCAAGGTCTGTGCTGCCAGTCCTGCCCTCCTGCTGTCTGTCATTTGACAAGTTCACTGAGCCCCTCCTATGTACCAGGCCTTCTGCCAGGGCCCAGGGCAGAACAGTGGCTATGCAGCCAAAGACACACCCTTGGGGTGACCCCCAGAGCAAGGGAACAGGCCTGCTCTTGTGCCTTGCACAATGTGTCCCAGTAACATCAAAGCCTGTGTATGTGTGCGTGTGTGTATACGGATGTGCACATGGATGCCAGGTCTACCCATGATGGGGGGTATGTGGGAGGCTCCCTCCAGCACGTGTTTGGGCATCTATTGTATATAAATAAAGGTACAGTGTCCTTTCCCCTCTTCAAACTTGGAGAAGAAGAAAGCCAAACTTTCCATGCCCTCTTCCTGTTGCCAGCAGTTTCTTCCTTAGAGAAAACCCATCTTGTTTTAATGCCATTAAAACCTCAGAGGATCTGGTCCCAATTAAACAACTTTTCTTGCAGATGCTTTTGTGAAAACTAAATACATCAGGCGATCCGGACTCATGTGTCATGCTTCCTTGCTTGAGACCTGGCGCTCCTGAGCGAGCAAGCCATGGGGGGGGGGTGCGGGGGGAGACACTAAGGCAGAGACAGAGAAAGAAGGAGGAAGAGGGAACACAGAACCCCAATGATGGCTGGGGATGCAGTGGTGGGTAGTAAGAAGCCCTGGCGGTCAGAGGAGAGAAGCCGGGGCCTTCAGCTGCTGGGCTGTGGGCATCCCTGGGGAGGGTGCCAGTGCAAGGTGGGCCGGAGGAGGTGGAAAACAGCAAGAGTGGTTTGGGGGCAAAAAGGTCCCAGGTGGCCGATGTGGCTGGGTCGAGGGAGCAGGGCCATGGCCGGGATAGGGGCACGTGAAGGCCACTTTCCCATCCTCCTTCCCGTCTGAAATTCCAGATGGCTCTTGCCAATAACGTGGGCCCTGCTTGACTCCCTGTAGAAGTTGCCTCTGCCCCTCCAGGTGGGCATGGAGGGACCTCAGACACGGGACAGTCTGGGCAGACACTGGGGCTCGCGTGAGGGCTGGGGGCGAGGGAGAGGGAAGGCGAGGTCCACCGCCCGCCGCCGGCCCTCCCGAGTGGGCACGTTCACGTTCCAGTCCTGGCGCCCGCGTCTCCAGCTCCAGACGCATGTGACTCAGCCCCGCCGGCCTTGCCAAGCCGTCTAGACCCGAGCGTCTCCCCGAGGAAGGGGCCGTCCCGCCCGCCATTTCCTCCGCTGCCGCCCGGGGGCCGCCGAGCCCCCAGCGCATGTGCAGCCGCGCGTCCCCGCCTCGCCCGCGCCGCGTGCACGCGCCCCGGCTTGTTCACCCTTCGCTGCGCTGGGCGCGTGCGCCTGGATCGCCGGAGACCCTGAGCGCGAGGGCGCGAGCGGGGAGCCCCCAAACTCCCAGCGGCCCGGCCCGCTCCCCCCCCCCCCCTCCTCGGAACCAACCCCCTCCCCGGTGGCTCACCCCGGGCTCCACCCGGGCCGGGAGCGCCCTGGTGGGGACAGCCCCGCCCACGCAGCCTGGCTGCGCCCGCACCCGCACCAGCGCCTCGGGCCGGGCCTCCAGGCGGTCCCGCAGACCCTCGCAGGCCCTCGGAGTGGGCTGGGATCCGATCCGGGTCCTGGGCATACGAAACGTGCTCTTGCAGGAGCTTGTGGCCTGGGAGCGGGTGGGGTCCTCTGGGCTCCGGAGGGCCCCTCAGCAGCAGGACATGGGGGCGGGGCCCTAAAGCAGGAGGTCCAGGGTCTGACCTGCTGTGAGGGCGGCCTTGCCTAGGTGTCCCACGGGCAGGGAGCCACCTGCCCCTCTCAAGGGCTGGCTCTTCAGCTGCCCCTACCTTGGGCTGCTGTGGTCCCTGCCCCAGCATAGGGGTCAGAAGCGACAGGAAGAGGAGGCCAAGGCCCCAGGGCGGCTTCTCCATCCTCTTGTGCCAGTAGTCTCTCAGTGTGGACACAGGCCTAGAATGAGAGCATTCCAGAACTGGCCATCACCGGGCAGCTCCTAGGTTGACATTCTTATCCGTCCAGTGCTAGGACCAGAGACCGCTAGACTCCCCCCAAGCCTACCCTCGTGGCAGGCCCAGGTCTGGCAGGCCCGTAGTGGCAGCTCTGGGGCCCTCCAGACTTAGGCCACCCCAGTAGCTTGTGCTTGGCCAGGACAGTCCCCAGGGCCTCTGGGAGGCTGAATGACAGCCACCCGAAGGAAAGTTGGTGTCATTCTTGTTCCCGGAAGAATTTGGGAAGAATTTGGGTCTCATTGCTCAGGTCAAAGTTTGGGGCCCCTGCAGCCTTGAGGCTCTTCCCAATCTCATTTGCAAGCGCCTCCCACTTTCCTGTCCTCTACCCCTCCTCCCATCTGCACGAAGACGGTTTGTTTTTGAGTGGGCTTCTGGCTGGCACAGAGGGTGTGGGCTGGCTGCAAGCCCCGGGCACCTGGGTGGATGGGTGACCAACAGCCCAGCCTGGCGGCTCAGTCTCAAGCAGATGAGAGAGGTCCGGGAAGGGGGAGCGGGGGAGAGGGAGGGGAGAGATAGCCCTCTCACTTTGCCTCTCCTGGAGAACCTTGAACTCAGACCATCCCATCCTCAGCCTGGCCTCATTACCCTGTATCATTTCTCCCCCAGATCCAATGCCAGGCCCTGCCACTTACTTCTCCCATAGGGCTTCTCATCCCATAGCTAACGGAATTCCTCCCCTGAAGTCTGTCTCTCTGCCTCTCTGTCTCACACACGCTCTCCACCTGCCTTTTCTTCAGGAGCCTGCATTTGGTGCTTGCCAGAGGATGTGGTGTGGAGTCCTTCAATCTCCTTTTCTTACTGGAGAATCTCAGGGGTGGGGAAAGTGGGGGCTGGAGGGACCCCCCCATCCCTCAAAAGCTCCCCTCTTTTGGAACAAGGCCTTCAACCCCTGTCAGATGCAGCAGAAGCCAATCTGCCTTCTCTTCCTTGCTGGAGAGGTAAAACTTGAACTTCAGCTTTCTTTGACTGGCTGTTGGGGGGTCAGATTCCCCCAGCACCCTGGGGTCTGCTGCTAAAGGCAGCTGGAACGTCGGGGCTGAGATGCTCTAGGGGCCCTTCCTCTTGCCCGATGACCTGCGCACCTCTGCCCAACAGCACGCTGCTCCAGGGCAGGGAGGCCATGGGGTGAAGCCACCTGGTTGGCTATACATTTCTGTGCCCGAGGCACAAGGCGAGGTGCGTCACGTGGCTGGCTGCCTCAGCCACCACTGCTTGCTGCCAGCCCATCCCTGACACAGTGAGGCCAGTACCTGTCAACTGGTCTCATTTTCCAACCTGTTTTCCAAGCACTGACACATGGCCAAGTTTTCCCCATGATCAGGAGGTTGGCTCAGTGCTCGGGTCTGCTCAGGGCCCCACAGCCTCTGCTGACATCTGCCCCCCAGCTGCATCCCCTCCCAGGCGGAACTGTCCTTCGGCCCCATTTTCAGCCCCTGACCGGCCCAGGCCTCCCTCACAGAAGCCAGGGGCTCTGGGCAGGGATGCGCCCTACAGAGCTGTCCACCCCCTGCTCGCCGTAGCAAGCCGCCCCACATCCCTCCCTGCCTCCTTGAGCTTGCATACGTCCCAAGACAGAGAGCTCCTCCTCCCTTTCCAGGCAGCCAGCTAGTGTTTAGACAGTACCCTCTGAGAGAAGCACTTCTTTGTATTGAGCTTGAGTCCACACTTCCAGAAGCTTCTACCACTCGGCAGCCCTTTCTCCCCCCTCCCAGAGAGGCCCAGTAGTCTCTGTTCCCATCCCAGCCTCCAGTCTTTCCGGTGGAGGAGGCCTGGGAGGCACCACGATTCGGGGGTGGGGAGGCTGCGGCCTGCTGCTGCGTCTTCAGCTGCCATTTCCATGAGCTTAGGGCTGGCCAGCGGGTTCTCCATGCACGGGATGAATCCCATGACCCTTTAAGATGGTCTTCTCCCGTCGAGGCCCTGACAATCCCTCCACGTCCCACCCTGTGCCATAGACAGAGCTGCTGAGTCGGGGAAGGGCTGTTTAGACTACTGGCTCCGTGGAGCTGGGTGGAGAAGGGGAATTTTCTTCCAGAATACACAGGGGCTGGTTTTTTCCCGATCCTCAGGAGCAGAGGATATGGGGAGGGTGGGGAAGGCCACCGCACTGCCATGGTTTCTCCCGCCAAATTCCCTAGTCCTAGGAAAGATCCACAGGAAAACCCACAAGAATTTGAACGTCTGAGCTGGGGCTGTGATGGAAATGAAATTTTTAAAAAAGAAAGAAAAACAAAAACAGAAAAAGGGGAAAAAAAAGATTTAAAAAAACAACCCAAAGACCCCTACAGCCTTCAGCTGCCAGAAGGGCCCAAGTCAGCAGCCACGTCGGAGCAGGAAGGGATCTTTAGGCGCTTTGCAAGTCTCTGGGTCCCTGGGTCCCTGGGCCGGGGCGTCCCTGCAGCTCAAGTTCAGAGGCTTTGTGTCCTCAGAATAGCTTGCAATTCCAAACCATTCAGTAGGGAATCAGGCCCTGCCCTGCAAGGCCAGGCTGGGGTCCCTTCCTGTTAGCCCAGACGCCTGCCCATCCCCTCCTCCCAGAACAGGGCTAAGTCCTCTCCTGTCACTCAGAGGACTGCAGTTGCCTCCTGCCAGGTCCCTAGGTCTCCTCACCTCTAGACCTGCCCCTGATCCCACCCTCCAGGAGATGGCAGGGTGGGGCACAGAGCAGGGACAGACTCTGGAGAGGATCAAGGAGGGCTGGCCGCAGCTGCCTGCTGCTGGTTCCCCACTCCTTGGGCACCGGCCACCCTCCAGCTCCTTCCTACGTCATCTGATCGGCAGGTCCGGGGGATGGGGGCATTCACTGAGCTGGGGGTTTTGGAGGTGTGAGGGAGGACAGGCTGACAAATGTCATTTCGGACTCATTGAGTTTGAGGGGCATGAGAGGTGCAAAGACATTTGTAAGTGGACAGGGCAGGAAGGAGGCACAGAACCTTCCAGAAGGTCAAAGACAGACTGGAGGAAGGGTAGGTGGAAGGAGCAGGGCCCAGCATAATAATAGTGAACATGTACATAGTGTTTTTTACATGCCAGGTATTGTTCTAGGTATTTTATAGGAATTATTACCTCATTCTATCCTCATAGCAACCCAAGGAGGTAAGTGGTTTCATTATCCACATTAGGTGAGGGTAAGGAGGCACAGAGAGGTTAGGTAACCCGCCCAAAGTCACACAGCTGGGGCCGAATTCGAACCCATGAAACCTCCCTCTAACTACAGTTGTGAGTGTGGGAAACCGGGGACAGAGCCCCGCGCTGGGAGATGGGACGCTCAAGTCCCAGTTCTGTCCGGTCACCCAGGCCCCCCTTCGTCCTCCCGCGGAGAAACCGACTAGGGTAGGAGCGCCCTCTCCTGGAAGGCGCTCTCCCGGCCGCATCCTCCGCCCCGGGCGCGGGCGGGAGGATCGCGGACGAGCGGGCTACTGAGCGCCAGCCCCGGCTCCGCCCCCTTCCTTGAGGTCAGCCTCCTGGGCGGAGCCGCGGCCCAGGGGAAAGGCGCATTGGGGGAGGGGTGGGCCGCGTCTCCGGGCCACTCCCGGGCCACTCCCGGGCCCCGGCGCAGGCGGGTGGGCGGGAGGAGCACCGGCTGGCACTTGATTGGCAGCTGGGCCGGCCAGTCAGCCCGGGGCGTGGGGGCGGGGCGCGGCTCCGAGCGCGAAACATGGCCTGGCTGGGTGCTTGCGGCGGCGGCGGCGGCGGCGGCGGCGGCTACGACGAGGAGGGCGACGATAGCGTGTTCAAGGCGGCGGTGGAGGTCTTCGCGAAGCTGAAGGTGCTGCGGGGCCGAGGAGCCGCCCCGGGGCGGCTGGGGCCGGGCGGCGGGGCGGGCAGGGCCTGCTGCGGAAGTCGGCGGCGCCGGGCGCGCCGCCCCAGTCGCCGCTGCAGGCTGCGCCCTGTGTCCTGCTGCGCGGGAAGGCTTGTGGGGCGTCCGTCTCGGCTGCTTGGGCGGCCCCAGGCCTTCATTCTCGCTGTCTCCACGGCCCATGCCTGGTACTTCAGGCAGGCGCCGTGCGCGTACCGCACCTGAACTTCTGTCGCTGCAAGGCCCGGCCGGGCGCGCGGAGTGAGTGCAGGGGCGGGCGGCGGGGGTCGGGGGCCACAGGCCCGGGACTCGAGGAGCTCGCGGGGTCCGGGGGAGACAGATGGGCGGGGTCCATGCCTCCCCCTCCGAGTCAGCGGCCAATCCCCGTGACAGCGGTGGTGAGGAGGCCCGCCCCGCGAGGTCAGGCAGCGGTCCCGGGACCGCTACCCGCGCTCCCCTCCCCTCTCCCACCCCGTCCCGGCTCTCCCCTTATCCCCTCTCCTCTCCTCCCCGCCCCGCGACACCTCCCTCCTGTCCGCGATCGACCCCGTCGACCCTTTCCCGACCCTTTCCCTTTGCTCCCACAGCCTGGAGCCGGGATCAGAATCTCTCCGAAGCCCCTAGTTGCTACCAAGTCAAACTACCGCTTGCGCTCCGAGGGGGGCGTCCGTAAAGGAGGCGGAGTGGCGGGTGGCCGGAGCCGCGGATGAGGGGGACTGAACTCTGGGCGCGATCGACAGCGCTGCCAGTGTGCCGGGCGCGCCCGGCGAGGGGCGTGGGGTGTGTGTGACCCGCCTGGTGGGTGCTGGGCGGCCGGGAACGTGCGGGAACGGAGGTGCGCTGAGAGCGTGATTGCAGATGTGCGTTTCAGCCCTTCGCTGATGTTGGCTTTCTAAAGCTTCCTGGCTTTCCCTTTCCTTGCTTAGGACCTCAGCTGCCCCTTCCTCCAGGGTCTTTATATCACAGAACCAAAGACCATTCAGGAACTGCTGTGTAGCCCCTCGAAGTACCGCCTGGAAATCCTGGAGTGGATGTGTGCACGGTAACAGCCTGGTTTCTTCCTCCCCCACCCCTGGGGTACACGGGCACCACTCAACCCACCGGGCGGAAGGTGGGGTTTGTTCTTTATCTGAGGAGCTGCCCTCCATCCCCGGTCACTGTGAGAGCCTCTGCTTAGATAAGAAGTGAAGCCGTGCTCAGATCTGGGGAGAAAGTGCCCTGGGCAGTGCTTCAGCTCGTCTGTTTGCCGCCTCACAGAAGCTGAGCTTGGCTTCTGAGCGTTTTTTCTTGCTGTAACTACAAGTTTCAGAGCTGGCAGGGACCTGGGAAATGATGTACTTCAGTCCTTTCATTTTCAGACTGGGAAGCTGAGGGTCAGGCTGGAGTCGAGAACTGTCTCAGGTCTTGCCACCGAGGAGTGGCAGGCAGGGCCAAGACCCCATTTCCCAGTCCTTTGGGTCAAGGTGCAGCTGGGTGTGTGTGCCTGGCACCGTGCAAGGGAAGCAAAGCCTGCCCAGGTGTCTGCATGTCACACATACTCCTATACAGCCTTCAAAGACCCAGCTCACACATCCTGTCTCCTTTTAAGAAGTCTCCAGTTCCCAGGGCAAAACGTATTCCTCCTTCCTCTGGACACCCACAGCCTTTTGAGCGCACCCCTGCCAGAGCCCTCAGCCTGTTGGTTGGGTCTTGGCCTGCTGTCCTGTCTGGCTCTGCAGAGCACTGGGAGCTGCTGGAGGGCAGGCACCAGGTGGGACCCCCACCCCGGCCATCAGCCCCAGGTCGCAGTGCAGCGTTGCACATACTTGAGACATGCTCCGGGCTGTGGGGTGACAAGCAGGCGCACAGACACATGCTTACCGGGCTGCCACTCCCGGTGCCTCAGACACGGATGGGTGTCCTCAAGGAGCTGGGACTTCAGTGGCCACAGAGGCTCAGGCACCGATCCCAGTGTTGGGCGCACCTCTGCGGTCTTGAGTGCTGTGGATGTTGGCAGGGAGGAGGTGGCATTTGATCTGGGAGGGAACGAGTCATGGCGGGCACTCGTTTCCACAGGAGCGGGGAGTCAAGGTGTGGGAGGGAGAGCCGGGCAGCAGTGGCCTGAATGGCAGCCCAGGGCAGCTCATGTGGAGCCTTCCAAGCCACGTGAAGGCCTTTGAACTTTACGCTCTGGGCAGGACGGGTACAGGACCAGGGGAGTGACATACTGAAACTGGCATTTTTGGCAGGGTGACTTGGGAGTCCTGTGGTGGATGGATTTGGAGGGGAGAGGCTGGAGGCAGGGAGACCAATACGGAGGCTGCTGCAACAGCCCTGGGAAAAGATGGCAGGAGCCTGGCTTGGAATGGCAATGGCTCTCATGACAGGCACTGTTGGCCCTGGAGGTACCAGCGTCTGGTCCAGGAACCTGGGAGGAGAGATAGTAGTGGGGATGGCCTGGGCTAGTTCGGGGATCTTGAACACGCTCCCAGGAGGAGGGAGGCCAGACTCAGGTCTTAGAGAGGCTCTCATGGGAGGGAGCCCAGAGTTGCCTGGCCCACGTGGAAGCTGGGGACTGGGTCCCTCTGCTGGCCAGAGGGGGCATGGGTGAGAGCCTCTGGCTGCAGTCCTCAAATGCTTTTAGTGCTTTTTTAAATACAAGAAACAGAATCCTTTTAAGAAGCAACCAGGGAATGTCCAGTTGCTTTTTATGATCCCAAGCTGGCAAAGGTGCCGTAGGCCTTTCGATGGCCAGAGGATTGCACAGAGTCCAGTTTCTCCCAATTTCCTGCTGGCTTCTTTGCACGTGACTTGACCACTTCAGCCTCCTTTAGGGCCACCTATTCACCCCTGTCTGGGTGGAACCTGGAAACTGCACGCAGCATTGGCTGGGGGGCTGGGCGTGGTGGCCCTTGGGGTCCTCTATGCCCAGCTGGCCCTCAGCACGGGCGGGGCAGAGCTGTGGGGCTCCTAGATTGCTGAGTTTAAGGCGCGTGGGTTTCCTTGGCTCCCGAAGAGCTGTACTTGAGTTCAGGGCCTTGAGCACCGTTAGTTTCTGCCCTGCTCCCTGCTGCTTCAGGAAAATCAACTTTAATGAAAGCCCTTTCTGAGTGAGGTCGCTTAGGCTTTCGGGGATTTATTCTTTAGCGTGTTGAAGTGGTTTGCTGAGGTCCAGCCTGATGGATCACTGAGTGCTCTCTGCTCTCTGGTGCTTTGTGAGTGGGAATGTTGCCTGGCAACCAGGCCCAGGGCCAGCCTCCCAGCTTTTCACACGGCGGGGGCTCCTCCTCCCGCCCCTTCTGGCCCAGCCCTCTTTGGCAGAACGGGTGGCTGCCCCGCCCGCTCTTCCCTGCAGTCCTGCAAGGGAAGGGGGGCTGGTGCCTCAGGTCGGGTCAGGGAGGCTCCACTAGCTCCCAGGGCCCCAGCATAGTTGGCGCAGGTGTGACCTGGGATGCAGGCGTTTGGAGGCATGGCCCCAGGGAAGCAACAGTGAGCCTTTTCCACCGAACCGAACACTGACCCTGCCCTCTCCCACCATGATGAGTGAGTCAGCAGGTCCCTGGGGCTGAGGCTTGGTCCCCCACACTGCCATAGCAGGGCGGGGTCCTGGCCCCAGTCATCCTGGGGCTCCCTGGCAAGCAGCTGCAGCGACGCTCCCATGGCCTCGGTGCTGTGCCAGGCCTGGAGCTTGGGGCTGGGACGCGTTGCTCAGACTGTGCCCCTCTCGTTGAAGAGACCCAGTGAGAGACCTGTGCTGTGTGTCGCTTGTGATGCCTGCCGGTATATTGCACCCCTTACTGCCTTTGGATGTGGTCTGTGTCTGGAAATGGTTCTGCCCATCAGCTTGGCATCTTAAGGCAAGACGCTTACAGGTGACCACCATCCCGTTTATCTGTGTGGTATCATCAAGGCTGGGGCTCCACCAAGCCAAGGGGGACAGCTGGGATTGCTGTGACCCCAGAGCCCATGCTAGGAGCCCTCGAATGGCTCAAAGCTGTGACCTGGGGTAGCACCATCTCCTGTTGACTATGTTAGTTTAAAAACATTCCCTCTGTTGAAAGAGCTAAGCACGGGCATTTACTAATGGCAGATTGTTCTGTGACAAGGGGCTGTGGTCATCCATTCGTTAATGCCCACTGGCCACCATTTCAGTGCTGGCTGCCATGTTAGGGCCTAGAAATAACAGAACAGAAAGTCAGCTCCTGGCCTCGGTGAGCCTGAAGTCTGGGAGGTGAGAGCGCAGTGGAAAGACAGCTCCCAGGCCCTGCAGTGACGGAGGGATGCCAAGCTGGCTGCAGGCATGTCCAGCCCGCCCCTGGCTTCCCTGGGGCGGTGATGTCAGCCGTGGCGTGGGCTTCACGGGATGAGCTGGAGCCAGCTCGTGTGCTTGGCTTGGGCGGGAAGAAAGCGCTGCAGGCGGAGAAGGGCAGACACACACGTAGAGGTGCGAGAGGGGGCCCAAGCCAGGCCTGCAAGGACGCCAGAGCAGGGAGGGCCTTTTCAGACGTCCTCCAAACAGACCTGCGCCATGATTTTAAGAAAAGCCAGCCCCTGGGTTCCTCCTGATAGAGAGCTTAGCGCTCTGAGGAATTCAGTGTTCTCTCTTGGGCAGTCATTTCATCTCTTTTATTGTGAGAATTTTAATTTCAGTATTCAAATTCACATTTCTGAGGTAAACTTTCAGAAATATTTTGGTTTTTTGTTTCCCTGATAATTTATGGAGTTGAAGTCACATAAGGTTATCCATTTGAAGGTGAGTGTTCCAGTGGCATTTAGCGCCTAGGCACAAAGCTTCGCTTTTGAGAGCATGTGTAAGGGGGGGTGTGAGGGGCCCCTGCAGCCCACTCGGGCCTGACTGGTCTTGCTCTTTCCCTGCAGGGTCTGTCCTTCCTGGCAAGACAGGTTCAGCTCACCTAAGGGGGCCTCAGCCGAGGTGAAGATCCAAGGTGGGTCTCCGCTGGGGGAGTCTGGTGCTGAACGGTGGATTCGGGGCCATTCTCACCGACGCCACCGGGGGTCCGTCCACGTTGCGCCGGTGTGTGTGCGTGCACGCCACACGAGGCACTCCTGGGGGCACGCTGGGCAGCTCTCTGTGGGTCTGTGGGCCTTATCTTGGAACTGCTTCTTTTTGATCCTTTTTTGGCAGAAACTGTCCTTAACCCGGCAATGAACGTTAGGTAAAGGGGAGCGTACTGCAGTCCTCAAGATGGTGGCTGGCTCTTCGCCCACACAGCAGTGTTTCCAAAGGTCCATCCTTCCACGGGCCTGTATTCCCGCCCCCCCCAACCCCAGGGTGGGTGAGCTGAACCCCAGATTCCTGATCCGTGCCGCTGCTGGCACTGCCAAGTTAGTTATCTGGGGACAGTTGTCCCCGAGGCTGAAATGGGCCAGAAGAACAGGGGTTGTGTCCTGGAGCCTGCGGGGCTGGCCTGGGGGCCGGCCTGGGCTGCACAGAGGCGCTGCCCTTCCCCCTAGCGCTGTCATGTCCGGCACTTTCCTCCTGATGGGACCGTGTTGAGGCCGGGCGAGCCTGGTCATCAGGCCACACCTGAATCCTCTAACACACATGCGCGCACAGGTGCCAACCCTGGCCCTTGCTGCTCCCGGCCTCAGTTTCCTCTTCTGTAAAGCGTGGGTGCTCAGCCTTGCCGCCCCATGGGAGTGCGCTGAGTGCAGAGCGCTTGTGAAAGAGTGTAATTGGGAGAAACCGGGACAGGTAGGGGGTTAGAAGTCACAGCTTCACGTGGCAGGTATTTATGGAGCACCCACTATGCGCCCGGCACTGTTGTAGGTGCTGGCGCTGCAGCAGTGAATCAGTCGTGCTGCTGTCACGGAGCTCGCTTGCTAGCTGGGAGAGACAGGCGACGCGCAGAAGGCGGCAGACTTCTCAGTGTATCAGATGGTGAGAAGCGCCGTAAGCAAGCCAGGTGAAGGCAAGGTGGTACTCGGGTGGGTTGGGAGAGGGGTGGAGCTGTTGACACAAGATGGCTGGGGAAGGCCTCTGTTTAAAAAAACAGAGCTGTGCAGGAAGGGAGGAAGTGAGCCAGGCAGGTATCAGGAAGATTAGTGTTCAGGGCAAGAGAACAGCGAGCGCAAGGGGCCTGAGGTAGGCTTGTGTGTGGCTGGCAGCTTGGAGGAACAGCCAGCAGGCCGGGGTGGCTGACGTAGAGTGTAGAGTGAGGGCAAGGGGTGGGATGAGGTCAGAGGGGCCACGGGGCCAGATCAGGCCAGGCCTTGTGGGCCGCAGAAGGATGTTGGCCTTTATTCTGAGGAGGGCTGCAGCCTGCCTTTGGGTTTAACAGGGCACGGGTCCGGCCACGCTGAGACTCGGATGTGGGCTAAGTGAGAGGGGGGCCAGGGGGTCCGCAAGGATTTGGGGTGAAGGGATGTGGCCTGAGCCCGTGCGCTTGGGGGTATAACTGGCATTTGTACCGTGTCTCCAGGATGACTGATGCTTTCACATAGATGCTCTGCTTGCTTCTAGCGCCAAACCTTCCAAAGCAGATGCGTGTTCTGCCACTGAGGCATATGAGGGCGGGAGCTGTGAGGGGTAAGGGCATTGCTGCAGGGCTGGGGGGAGGGGGTATAGAGCTAGCATTGGCCCCAGGCTTTCTGGCTCCAGGTCCTGGCCTTTCTTTGTATACCAGATGGTTACTCAGAAAATGCCCAGGGCTCCCTGGGAGACGTGGCCGAGCATTCCTTGCACCACGCAGGGACTCAGTTTCCCAATCTGTGAAATGAAAGAGTTGCCACCTCCTAGGGCTGCCAGCAAAATGAAGGGACATGATGGTATGAAAGGTGTGTAGGAGATTGACAAATGTGAGACGGTTCCTTTTGCTTTGGCTTGGCGAGGTCTCTGAAACGGTGGCACACAGCATGTTTGGAAGGTTCCCTGGCCTCTGTGGGCTCCTCAGGCAGCTGGCTGGCTTCTGCTAGAAGCAAGAGTTCCCTATATGGAAGAGCATTGAATGCGACCTCTTATTTCAGGTGAGGAAACTGGCCCCCTGAGAAGGGCAGTGACTGGGTATAGGTCACACAGCAAGAGGCACTCCTGGCACCTGCGGTGTCCGCCACCTGTGTCCTCGTTTTACCTGGGTCTTCCAGGCCCAGCCCGGCCTCACGGGTGCTGGGCCTGCTGACGCTAGAGCAGGAGCACCCTTACCAGGGAAGCACTCGGCACCCTGCATGGGTGTGTGGTGTCCTTGCCTGTTTGGGTGGGTGTCTGCGGTAACTGGATCCTTGTGTTCCAACAGAGATGGTGAAACTGGGCCATGAGCTGATGTTGTGTGGGCTGGATGACCACGAGCTCCTGAAGGTAAGAGAAGGCCTCTGTCCCCATGGGCCGGGGGCCTCGGTGACACTGAGGTGGGCATGGGAGGGCTTTCTTCCCTCAGGCCCAGGAGCTAGCACCCACAGTCCCCGCTTCTTAGCCCCCTGGGGCAGGAACCCATAGGATTCCTTTGGGTAGACCCCAGCCATCCCTAGGGCCGAGAGGGCTGGGTGGCTGAGGAGGCCGAGAAGGATCTTTGGCTTCTGATGACCAAAGGGACAGAGAGCACATCCTGTCCTTGGTGGATGACTTCATACACACCGACGCCATGGTAAGTACTTTACATGCCAGTAATTGTCACACCCACACTTGGCAGGAGGTACTTGTCTTAGCCCCATCTCATGGGGAAGGTGACAGACAAGTCTCTCAAGGTTACCCAGTGACAGAGCCTGGCCTCAAACCCAGGCTTCTGGCTCCTGAGCCCATGCACTTTCCCCCATGTGCTGGCCCACCCGTGGGTTTCCATGCAGAGGCAGGCCTAATCCACCCCCATATCAGTCAAAGAAACCCTGCCACCTACCCTTAAAACTTAAAAAGAATATTTGAAATAATTATTTTCACATTTTGGCTATTACAAACAACGCTGTGACTGTTCTTTATACGTTTTTGACAGAAGACATGTTTTCAGTTCTCTTGGGTATATAGCTAGGAGCGGAATTGTTTAACTTTTTGAATTTTTCGAATATGTTTAACTTTTTGAGGAACCGCCAAACTGTTTTCCAAAGTGGCTGCGCCACTTTACATCCTCACCAGCAATGTACGAGGGTTCCAGTTTCTCCACATCCTCACCAACACTTGTCATTGTAGCACTTGTTATTATCTTTTTGATACCAGCCATCCTGGTGGGTGTGAAGGGCTATCTCATTGCGGTTTTGATTTGCAGTTCCCTGATGACTAATGATGTTGAACATCTTTTCATGTGCTTATTAGCCATTTATATATCTTTTTTGGAGAAAAGTCTCTATTCACTTCTTTTGCCCACTTTTTAATTGGGTTATTTGTCTTTTTATTATTGAGTTGTAAGAATTCTTTATATATCCTGGATATAAGTCACATCAAATATTTGATTTACAAATATTTTCTCCCATTCTGTGGATTGTCTTTTCACTTTCTCGATGTGTCCTTTGGAGCACAAAAGTTTTCAGCGTTGTTGAAATCCAATTTATCTATTTTTCTTTTGTTGCGTGTGCTTTTGGTTTCGTATATAAGAATCTATTGCCAAATCTAGTCATTAAGATTGACACCTGTGTTTTCTTCTAAGAGTTTTATAGTTTTAGCTCTTATATTTAGGTCTTTGACCCATTCTGAGTTAGACTTATGTGTGGTGTAAGGTATGTATCCAACTTCATTCTTTTGCATGTGGCTGTCCAGTTTTCCCAGCACCATTGAAAAGACCTTGGTGACATCCTTGTGAAAAATCAATTAACGTAGAAGTGAGGGTTTATTTCTGGATTCTCCATTCTATTCCATTGATTTATATGTCAGTACCACACTGCCTTGATTACTGTACCTTTGTAGTAAATTGTGACATGTGAATCCTCCAACTTTGCTCTTTTTTAAGGTTGTTTTGGCTATTAGGGGTCCCTTGAATTTGCATATGAACTTTAGAATCAGCTTGTCAATTTGTGCAAAAAATCCAATTGGGATTTTGATGAAGATTGTGTTGAATCTGTAGATCACTTTGGCAAGTATTGCCATCAACCATATTAAGTCTTTCTATCCTTGAGCATGGGCTGTCTTTCCACGTATTTAGGTTTTCTTTAATTTTTCTTAGAGATGTTTTGTAGCTTTCAGTGTCCAGGCTGTGAGGGGCACTTACCCTTTCCTGGGCTTGGGGGGGTATCCTGGAGCCGGGTCTGCTGAGGAGGGGACGGCACGCAACCCTGGCCGCTGGTCAAGGCTTTGTGAGATCCTGAGTGGCACTTGGTTTCATGTTTCGGCCCAGGCTTTCTGCTGTCTAGACAGTGTCCCACCTCCCACCTCTTATTCCCAGGCTGCCCCTCAGGTGTATCATTCAGGCTCAGTGTTGTTTGGGCAGGTTGGGAGAATGAGTCAACAAGAGGTAGTGATGAGCAGCCAGTGGCAGGCCGAGGGCAAGGAGATGGAGATGCCAGAAGCTTCCAGAGGCACTGGTCCTGTCAACATGGCTACACAGCCGAGAGCCAGGCTTGCCGGGGGTGCCAGGCAGCCTCAGCCATGAGACTCGTGAACAGGGAACTGAGCTGCAAACATGATAGCAGAATGTGGCCCTGTCCCCAGATCTGCTCCCCACACAGCGCTGCCCGGCCTGAGATGCCACTAGGAGCCTCTCAGCCCTCTCCCTCTCAGCCCACTTTATTTATTTATTTATTTATTTTAAACATCTTTATTGGAGTTTAATTGCTTTACAGTGGTGTGTTAGTTTCTGCTTTATAACAAAGTGAATCAGGTATATGTATACATACATCCCCACATCTCCTCCCTCTTGCGTCTCCCTCCCACCCTCCCTATCCCACCCCTCTAGGTGGTCACAAAGCACCAAACTCTCAGCCCACTTTAAATGCAGGTGCTTCTTGGAGGGCTTTATACTGAGTCACCAGTGGCGCTGGGTGAGCGCATCACTCTGGTGCGTTCCTCAGAATAGCGGTGTGTCAGGGCAGGCCAGTGAGGAGCTCGAGCGGAGAGCCAGGCCCAGCTTGCCTCCCAGCATCCTTGCTTGCGCAGGGCTCTTGGGAGCAGGCTGGGCCTCTCAGGTTGTATTTACATCATGGGGATCATCCGCGAGCCTCCTCCCCTTTCTGGAAGGAGGAAGGAGTTGAGCTCCTGGCCAGACAGCTCCCTGCTGGGAGACCCAGCCGCCTTTGGGGTAGGGGCTGAGTCAGCTGCCGCTTGGGAAGCCTGGCTGTAAGGCCTGGCTGCTTGCCGCCCCTTGGGGACGAGTCCTTGTTCCCCGCAAGGAGTGGATTCGGCACAGGCCACAGCCACGGCCTGTCTTGCTGTGCCAGGGGCCCCAAGCCAGTCCACGACGCTGCTGGGTAGGGGGCAGGTTGCTAGTGGCCCGGCGGGGCCAGCTGCGGGCTGGGGGCACGTGGCATGCCTGGCTAGTGAGTGCATGTGGCCTTCCCTGCCCAGGGCCGGGCCTGTGCCCAGAAGCAGCTGCGCTTCATGGACCAGCTGCTGGACGTGGTCCGGAGCCTGACTGTCGGAGGCTCCAGCTGCCTCAGGTAAAGGCTCGGGACGGGCCCTCCCTGGAACGGCCGGTGGGCGCCCTTGGTCCTCCATCTGGAGCTGGCGGGGCTAGGGGCCCAGCCCCGGGCACATCTCCGGCTGGGGCTCCGCTCCCCGCTCCCGTAGAGGCGGCTGCTCCCTGGCCCGGGAGCTGTGGGCCGCAAGCCTAGGCAGGAAGCCCCACCCCACGCCGGGGTGCCGCCCGAGGTGCCAGGCTGTCGGCATGAAGGTGTGGTGCAGGCCTCGGAGAACACGGGCTGCCCCCGGCGGAGGGCGGGCACCCGCGGTGTCTCCGCACGTGGGTGGGCTCTCGGAGACCGGAGGAGATGCCTTCTCCTGGCCTATGCGCCCGGTCTCGTCTGGCCCCTTGGGTCTCTGGCCGGTGATGGCGCGGCCGTGGGGCTGCCTTTGCAGCGTGAAGGAGCACTTCGAGGACACCAGGGAGAAGAATGAGGTGCTGCTGGGGGAGTTCTTCTTGAGCCCCCGCCTGCGGACGCTCCTGAGCCCCGAGCGTGACGCGTGGCCCCTGGGCGTGCAGCCACCTCTCGACAAGCAGAGCAACGCCTGGCAGAGGTACACGCCCTGCTCCGTCTGTTACCTGGGACAGAGCCTTCTGTGCGTGGCCCACAGGTGCCCCAGTGCCCGTGATGGCACAGGGCAGAAGTGTGCCCCCTTCTCTCCCTGCAGGGCCAGCCCCTCCATCGAGTCAGAGGAGGACACGGTGGCAGAGCTGGCCAGGCAGCTGCAGGAGAGCGCCTCGAAGCTGCAGTCGCTCAGGGTGGAGGTGAGGCGCCGGCCGTAGGGGCGGCAGGGGCCCCGCTACGTGTCCTAAGGCGAGGCACGTCGCCCACCCCAGCCTCAGACACCCCGTCTTTACGATGAGTGTGTCGGGAGGCCTGAGCGAGCTGGTGGGTGCCCACCAGCTTCTAGAACGTAATGGGTGCTCAGGCTCCGTGAGGGCAGGAGTGGGGAGGCTTTTTGAGGAGTGGACAGGACCGTCCTCGGGTGGGCTTTCGGCATGTGACCCTCCCCGCAGCCCTGGGCCCAGCCTCATTACTGAGGTCGCGAGGGGGACGTTGAGGCCCATGCAGGCCTCTGGTCTTCTGTCTGCCTCCCAGTCTGCGGAAGCATGGAGTGGGTGGCAGACCCCGCCCACAAAGGGAGTTAGGGACCTGGTGCCCCGTGACAGGCAGGGCAGCCTCAAGGGACCCTCCGCCTCTGGCTTTGCAGTACTTCGCGCAGCACAAGCAAGGAGCCGCTGTGGGCGGGGCCGACGCCAGCACCCTAGACCAGAAGCTGCGCCTGGTCATCTCCGACTTCCGGCAGCTCATCGTGGCTTTCCTGCAAGTCTATGACGATGAGCTGGGAGAGTGCTGCCAGCGCCCAGGCCCCAACCCCCGCCCGTGCGGCCCCATCGTCCAGGCCGTGTACCAGACTCTGACCTCATGCAGCCAAGTAAGCGTCACCCTCACCCCTCCCTCTCCCTCCCAGGTGCCGCTCTAGCCCCTAGTGAGGGACCTCAGGGCTTGGACAGGCTTGGACTCCCTGCAAGTGGGTGGCACGCTGAGCTCTGGGCTCCGGGCCCCCAGGCCTCAGTCTGCGGCTTTGGGCGGGTTGGGGCAGGCACTTCTTGCAGTGCCATGGAGGGGATGAGGGCTGATGGAGATGTCCCCCTGTGGGTCCCCCTGCACTTCAGGAGGGTGCCAACTGAGCCAAGACCCTGGGTGCAGAAGAGGCTTGTGCACGGCCTGCACTGGGTCCCAGCTGAACGTGGGAGGCCCTCGCCCCGCCTCCAGCTTCTGTCCCTGTACTGGCCTCGCTCTGTCTTCACGAAACTCCCAAATGTATCACAGCCTGTTCGTTCTTGTGTGGCCAAGAACTATGCCAGACAGATAGACAGATGTTTGCCTGTCTGTGCCCTTGACCCGGTTCAGACAGATGAGAAAAAGTGGCCTCACGCTGCTGCGCTGACTACATCAGTATTGACTCAGGTCCCCAGAGGCTGGCCTGGAATGCTAGGTTTGGTTATGATTGTGAGTACAGTTGCCATGCGTGGAACTCTGGCATTGGCTCAGGGCTTCCATGATGCTGGCCTTGGTTTTTTAACAAAAAAGCTCCTAGACTTCCAAACCTCTGACCAGCTTGTCCTTTGCGATTCTACCAACAGGCTGAGTTAGGGCACAGTCCTCTCCCATCAGAAATGCCCTTTTACCTTGGGACAGTGTTCTTCCCACCGTGACCCTGGCTTTGCGTGGCCTCAGTGTGGGATGGGGTCCATGATAGCGTGGCGTCCCCGCCGGGCCAGGGGGGAGGGAGTTAGGCTGGGGAGCTCTGATGGGTGACGTTCGGCATCAACCTGGGTGGGAAGCAGGACACGCCTTCTGTGGGTCAGACCACCAGCATTCAAGCCCACAAGTCCCCTCCCTCCCTCCCTCCCAGCTGTTGAAAGCGGTCGTGGAGGTCACTGACACCTCGGTGAAAGCCGTGCAGATGGCGAAGCAGCAGCAGGGCAAGCAGATCTGTTGGGGCAGCAACAATTCTGTGATGAGTCTAGGTATGTGGTCACCACCTCTCTGTGGCTGTGGCCACCCGTTTGGTGGTCAGGGGCAGGGCCTTCGTGGTACACCTCGGCTTAGCGCCTGCCGCCTTCTGTGCTTGACCCGCATCTGGGGACTGGCCCCTTACTTTTTTTCTTCTTTTTCCAATGCTTAAGGTTTTCCTTTCCTTGAAAACGCTTCTGACAGATTATAAAATAAAAACATTAATTGTAGGAAATTGGGATAATGTAAAGACGTGCAGAGGTAAACTAAAAACATTGCATAATGTGGTGGTCCAGAGATGGTCGGTGTTAATATTTTGGTCTATTTCCCTCTATTCCGTTTCCTCTCATCATTTTTTATTTCTTTGTGTAAGGTGAGTAGAATTACAACATGTGTACACTATTATATTCTTTCCCTTGGATCTCATTTTAAGCGTTTCCCCATGTTCTCGAAGTCACATTTTTAATCATCAAACACTTCCTTTCAGGCATTTGCTATAATTTACTTAACATTTTCTACTACTGACCCTGTAGGTCATTTTCAGTTTTATACACATGATGCTGTCGCAGGATTTACAATAGTTACAAATGGAAACAATCCAAGGTTTTACCCTTGGGTAATGCTTGGGTAAATAGTGGCATATGTATATGGTGGGACAGTATTTGTTGTTTCAAAACTTGGTTACAGTGACATGAGCAAATGTGTATCGTGTAATGTTAAAAGGAAAATGCAGGTTAAAAATGAAATATACAGTATGATTTCACTTATCTAAAGGGAAAAAAATGTAGAAGAATCCCTTGTAGGAGTTCAGCTAGAACATGGATGTTGGTTTGCTCTGTGTTGGAATCAGGTGTTTTAGTTCATTTACTCTTTCTTCGTCCTGCTCTGCAGCCTTCACATATTCCCCAGTGAACATGTATCACGCAGAGGATTTCTCCCTTAATTGTCAATGTTTAAAAAAGGTCGCAGTGAACATGTTTCGACATTTGTGCTTCCGTCCTGAGGCGGGGTTCCCGCCGTCGTGTCGGTGAGGCCAGGCTTCTCACTGTTGTGAAGCCAGCGGTCTCCATCTGACTGATCCTCGTCAGCGCTGGCTTTGAACCTTCCAACCTTTCTGCTGTTGGAAAGGGGCAAAGTTGTATCTGAATTTAATTTTAAACTTTTTTTCTGAGTAAGTCTATTTTTCTTATGTAAAAAAACACTCAGAAAAGGTTTTTGTTGTTGTTGTTCTTTTGTGATAAGAAAAATAGCCTTTTCTCTCTCTGAGTCTTAGAGAGGGAAAAGTGAAAAGTTGGATATTTCCCCTTCAATCCAGTTTCAATGACTTTAAAGCCAGTACTTGTGTAACCACAACCCCGGCTAAGAAACGGAACACGCCTCGCACGCTAGAGACTCGCACCGCCTCTGCCTGCCCGCAGCGAAGTGCTGTCCTCGCCCGCGGAGAATCCTCTCCCTGTGCTTCCACCGCCCACATGGGGGTCTGTGATCTGCTGACATCCGTCGGCACGTAGCTGAGGCCCTTGCACAGTCCCCTCTCTCTTCCACTCTCCCACCTCTCTTGCCCTTTGGCTTCTGGCAGTCTGATGATAGTGTGTCTTGGTGAGGGTCGCTTTGCGTTTCTCTCATTTGGAGTTTTTTGAGCTCCTTGGGTATGTAGCTTCATGTTTCTCGTCCACACTCAGCCACGTGGCCGGAGACTCTTCCTTCCTCCGCACTTCCTGTTGCTCCCACCCTCTTAGAGGCCAAGCAGAGGCGCCGGCTCAGGGCCTTCTCAGGTCTCTCCTGGGTGCCCGCGCCACCCCGGGCTTGCGCGTGGCCTTCTAGAATCCCAGGACCGTCAGAGCTCTGCAGAGCCCTCGTGGGCATCTCATTTCCCATCCTCTCCTTCTGCGCCTTCTGGTTGGTCTACTGTTTGCCCCAACTCTCATCCACCGCCTGAGGCAGCAGCGACTCCAGCATTTGCCTGTCAGTCACCCCCACCCAATGCACCCCCAAGGACTGGCTTCAGGCCACATAGCCCCGAGCCCTCCCTTGGGGAGCTGTCTGCGTGAACTCGCTGGGCTTCTCGCCGCTCTTGGCCTCGCACACACACTCGCCACTTGTATCCCTGGGCACCCAGGAGTGCCTCTCCTTTCTGACTGAACTGCAGCAGAAGCCTCCATTTAAACATCCATCCTAACGTTTATCCTCGTCGCCGCTGTTGCTGTGACTCTCACCCTGTGCTTGCAGCCCATGCCCTCATTAGTATATGAATGACCACGAGTGCTCTCCACTGCGTGCCACCTGCCCGGTGCTCACAGGACAGCGGCAGCCTTCGCCTTTCCCGTCTAAGCTGTGTGAACCCCTCCGCTTCCCCTCTGTGTTGTGCCTGCAGAGAAGTGTCTGCTTGCCCTGGATTCCAGAGAGTCTTGAGGGCAAGCGCCTCACCAAAGGGGGGAGCGCCCTTTTCCCGTCCAGCCCTCCAGCCCAGCTGTGGTCAGTGTCGCTTCCTCATTTTGTTTGAGACTCGTTCTTGGGCTATAGACACAGCAGAGAAATGATCCCTGGCAACTCCACACCAGGGGCCAGTTGGAAGGGCCTTGGCGTTTCCCTTGTGTCTACCTGAGAGAGTAAGGGCCTTGGTCTCTGCGACCTCGGGCCCGCCACTGTGGGAGGTCCGTGTGTCTGTGCTACTTCACCTCCTGGTATAAGAAGCTAGGCCACTGATCTGGGTGCCAGTAGCCAGGCTATGTTGGTCGCACGTCCCCACGCCTGAAGTGAGGGGCTTGAGTGAGGGGACCGGGTGCGCCTGCAGGGCTGGCGCCCAGAGCCGTGGCCTCGAGTGTGTGGGCAGGGCCTTGGCGATGTGGGTGGGCAGCTGGTCCCATCGTCATTCATCAGTCACCGGCTCGACTGGGCGGACCCAAAGCCCCTTCTGCCTCCCAGGCCATCAAAATATCAATGCATTTTGAAAACAAACAGGTTTCTGGAAGCAGGAAAGTCCATGGAGGCAATTCGCTGGATGCGGTGGGGGGAAAAAGCTGCAACCAAGAGGACAGCCCGAAGGAGCAGTGCGGGGGCCAGGCTGCCTGGTGGAACCACCATAGTCCCAGGGCTGTGTGGCCGGCAGTCCCAGGGAGGGGACAGTGGCAGGTGGGCTGGAAGCAGAGGGCGTAAGCAGAGCAGGTCTGTACAGATTGGTGCTTCCAGGGAGGCTAGCCTGCTCTTCTGTGAGGAAAATGATTGACATGAATGGCAAGCTCGGGCTCCTGACACGGCTGGTGGCCAGGTGAAACCCACCTCTTTCTGGCCTCTGAGGGTCCATGGCGTGAGGGCTGGTCCCTGCCTGCTCCTGCTGCCCAGGCCTCCTCTCCCCAGCCTGGACCAACACCACAGAAGAGAGAAGAAAGGCCTGGAAAAGTAGGCCTAATGGGTCATTCAGATAAGAGAACTTTCCAACCAAGTTGAATTAACATAGTATCTTGTCCAAACATACCTAGGAAACTAGGAAGAACCAACAAGGGGAAACGCAAGCAGACAGTCTTAGGAGTTAAGAATGGTTGTCAGAGTGTTCAGGAAAACCATGCAAAGAGTAGAAAACGGATGAGGCAACAAATCTTGCGAATAGAGAGAAAAGGGGCAGATAAAACGAGGACAAAGAAAAGCAGCACAGAGGCCTGATGCAGAGGAAGGAAGGGAGGAGGGGGACGGAGGTCGCAGAGCTGAGGGCTGAGTACAGAGAAGATGGACCCCGAAGACGCATCCCCAGGCCTAGTCTCCTGCAATCTGGAGTAGCAGGGACGCAGCAGCAGGGCCCAGGCTTCCAGAGACAACACGACCCAGCCAAGCCCTGAGCCAAGAGAAGGCAAGGCAGCAACGAGGGCCTGGAACAAAGGAGAGACGTGTGAGCTGAGGACGCGCCCAGGGTCAGGGGAGCCCCAGGAGCAGAGCGGGGCTGGGGCATCTAGAGGTTGGGAAAACCTGAGGATTTAGTAAAGGCAAATGACACCCCCAAATCCTATCTGCGGAAAGGTGTGATCGTCCCCAGAGGGAGTGTCGATGGTGAGTAGGGAGGGTGGCTGAGGCCCACCGTGTGATTCCTGACTTCAGAGTCACCCTTGGGGTGGGCGCGACCAAATGCCAGTTGCCGACGTTGCCGTGTGGGAGGGCAGAGGTCGGGTGGGCACCGGTTGCTGGGCTGCCTAAAAGCCACACAGCATCAAAATCAGAACAGCCTCTCGCTCCTGGGCTCTGGGGAGAGGGGTGGGCAGGGACGTGGCCAAGCGAGTGGACCCCGGCCGGCACTCGGCCTGGCGCCCACGGGGGCTTCCAGCCGTGCTCACCAGCCCCTGGCCCCCTTCACAGCTCCTGGCGGGGGGGGGGGGCTGGGGCCTGAGGAAGGCCAGTGGAGAGACGGGCTGGGAAGCGCTGGATTGACTTTGCTGTTTTCTTTTCTCTGCAGCCATCAGAATGGAAGGGGTAACCTGGAAATACAAGGTCTTCAGCAACGGCCTGCCCAATGGCCTGCAGTAGCCCCCATGTTCCCGGGGCTGCCCTCCGCATGCTCCGTGCCTTCAGCGACTTGGGGGGGGGGTGACGAGGGGCCGGGGGTGGGGCGGGGCCGTGTGAGCTGGGGGCAAAAGAAAGCTCAGGTTCTAACAAGTTGCCTCCAGCCTACTTTTTTTTTTTTGTAACATCTTTCTTGAAGTATAATTGCTTTACAATGGTGTGTTAGTTTCTGTTGCATCACAAAGTGAATCCTGCCCTCGTCTGTGCGGCCTGGGCTGCTTAGTTGTCTGCCCCATCCTGCCTGTCCCACGAGCCGCCGCCACTGCCTGTTAAGCTCGGCGATGCCTCGTCACCGCCTCTGGCTGAATGCCGCCTGAGCTCCCCGCCCGGCCCCCGCCCTGCTCCGCTGCCTGCCCTGGGGCCGGCCTTGCGGATGCCCGGTGAGGTCTCCTTGCTGCCCCACGTCCTGGCCGCTGGCACCCACTGCGTCTGCGTCGCGGCCAGTGGAGCGGGTGCTGCCTCCTTCCTCCCCAGGTCACCCGGCACTGGCCTGGGGGATTTCTGCCGGTGGCCTGGCTGGCTGGCCAGGAAGCTGTTCTCTGTATCTCCGTGAGCGGGGCGCCCTTCACAGCCACCTCCCTCCCTTCCGGCGCGGGAGCGGGCACAGCTCGTGGGGCCCCGCCTCCCTCAGCCCGGCGTCAGGCGGAGGGGTGGGGCCTCCCTCAGCGCTTGGTCGGCCGCCTCGCTTGTGCCCACGCTCTCCTGCCGCTGCATCCGCACCTTCGTTTCCCCAAGGCCCCTGTGGCTGCTGCAGACAAGGAGGCTCCAGGGCCTGGGCGCCGCGCCCCCTCCCGCCTGGGCTGCCGGAGCCCCCGGGCCTGGTCCCCAGCCTGCCTGGGGCATCCCCCAGATGGCTGCCGCGGGAGGTGGGAGGGCGGGCAGGCCCCCGGGCGCCACAGTCCAGGTTCACTGACAGCTCTACAGACCAGGGGCCTCTGGAGGACCTGCGGCAGGAGACTGGGCCTGTGAGTGCCCACGGCCAAGTGCTGGCATGTCCTGCCCCGGGAGGAGGTCCTGGGGATGATGTCACCCGCTTCCTGGATCACGGAGGGCCTTCCCATTCCCCTCCTGCGCTGACTGTGCCCTTCACCCTTGACTGAGCCATTCGGGCTGGGAAGGCCCCGAGCCTGGGACCTGAGGGGCTGGGGATGTGGGTGCCTCCGGGCCGCCCCCGCCCCCGCGCTCACAGGGCTCGGTGGAGGGCTGCTCCGCCTGCCTTTTTCCCTTGCTCCTTCCCTGGCAGCCTCCGCTAAAGGCTCCTGAGAAGTTCTGGGTCGTTATATCCCATTGCTGGTGGAGGGCGAGCCCGCACCAAGGCCTGCCCTTACAGCCCACTTCAGCTTCACGAGGGGCGGCCGGCTCCCCGGTGGCCGGGGGAGCTGTGCCTTGGAGATGCCCCTGAGGGAGATGCCCCAGCCTGGGGCTGGGTGTTGAACCTAAGTCAGACTGGGAGGCAGGGCTGGGCGGAGGGCTCGGGCTTCCTCCTCGCGCCTGTAACAACACGTTCCTTCGGCCTGGCTGCGCTGCTCGCTTGTCGTTGGGAGCCCGCCTGCGGCCCAGGAGCCGGATTTCCGATCTGTAAACGCGGGGCGTGTGTCCCAGGGGCTGTGGGCGAGCGAGGGGGCCGCGAGCCGGCTGCACAGGTCCTGCAGCCTCAGGCCTCCTGGTTGCCCAACAGGCGGCTGGGGGTGAGCCGTGGCCACAGATTAAAGGCCGCTCGGAGCAGCCTGCGTGGAGACAGGTGCCCAACAGCCCAGAAGCCGAGCAGCGCCCCCTCCCGGTAAGCCAGCATGGCAGCTGCCGGCGGCCCGGAGACAGGCGGGGGGCCGGGTTGGGGCCAGCACCCGCGTGCCAGGGCACAGGCCAAGCCAGGGAGGCTGGGGATCCCCGTGAGGGCTTTCTCAGGTGCCCACTTGTGCGCGTCCGGGCAGCCGACCCCAGGGGTGCGTACCTGGGGTGCTGTGCCTGCGGCTCCCGGCCACTGTGTGTCAGTGACCATACCGTCTTGGGCTGCACCTCCCCAAGTCCCCAGTGACATGGACCTGGCATACTCTTCCTGTCCGTATACTGGAGGCAAGAGGCAGAGACCTCCGGGCTGGGGTCTGGGCACATCAGGCCTTCCTTATGCTGTTTACTAGGTGGTAGTAGTGGGGATGGTCGGGGAGGGACTGAAGGACACAATGGATGGGGTGACAAGCCCCCTAGGACGCCTCATCCTGGACAGAAGTAGCAGGTCCTGGTCTCTGGGTCCCAGCTTGGGAAGTGGCAGGAAGTGAACCCAGAAGGGTTGGAACCTTGGCCATGGGCACAGCTGTGGGTGGCCAACTCCAGGCAACCCCATCTCTTTGGCCCTCAGGTTTTGTGCCTCTTGTTTGGGCAGCTGTAGGCTTCACTGTCCCTGTGAAAGCATCACCATGTCCAAGGGACCCCGGGCTGAGACCTTCGTCCTCTTGGACCTGGAAGCCACTGGGCTCCCCAGTGTGGACCCCGAGATCGCCGAGATTTCCCTGTTTGCCGTCCACCGCTCCTCGCTGGAGAACCCCGAGCGCGATGAGTCTGACGCCCCGGTGCTGCCCCAGGTCCCGGACAAGCTCACGCTCTGCACGAGCCCGGAGCGCCCCTTCACTGCCAAGGCCAGCGAGATCACCGGCCCGAGTGAGGGCCTGGCCAGGTGCCAGAAGGCCGGCTTTGACGGTGCTGTGGTGCAGACGCCGCAGGCCTTCCTGAGCCACCAGGAGGGCCCCTTGTGCCTCGTGACCCACAACGGCTTCGATTATGACTTCCCCCTGCCGTGCACGGAGCTGCCTGGATACGCTGCCGGCGCCGCGGGGCCTGGACCGTGCCCACAGCCATGGCACCCGGGCCCAGGGCGGCAAGGGTTACAGCCTGGGCAGCCTCTTCCGCCGCTACTTCCAGGCGGAGCCGAGGGCCACGTGCATACCCGGCTCATGGTCTTCCTGCACCGCGCCGCCGAGCTGCTCGCCTGGGCTGACGAGCATGCCCTTAGCTGGGCCCGTGTCGAGCCCATGTACGTGCCGCCCGACGGCTCGAGTCTCAAGGCCTGAGCCAGGGGCTCGGTAACGCTGCTGCCCAGGGTGACGAGGCCCACTCCCTGCAGCAGGGCAGTGCCAGCCTCCACCGTTCGGCCGGGCCGTGTGGCCTGGAGCTGGACCCGGGCCAGTGCCTTGCTGCCCCTCCTGGCAGGCCTGTGCACCTGCCAGGCTTTCCCCTGGCCCTGGCCTAACCTGCCCCGCAGCCCTAGAGCCTTCTCCCGGCCCTCCCCCGGCCCGTGCTCCGGTGGAGGTTGCTGCCGCTGGCGCCCACCCTCCACCCCGTCTTTCAATAAACATTGACAACTGCTTACCGGCTGGCTGTCGCTTGCTCTCCTCCCTACACCCTGCCCGGAGTGGGCCAAGAGGGAGCCAGGCCAGGGGCACGAGCAGAGCACCCCGGGGCTGCCCCCTGGTGGTCTATCTCTGCGGTGAGCCTGGTCGGGGAGCTGTCGGTGCTCACAGCCTGGTCCAAGGGGCCGACAGGCTGGGGCTGTGGACCTCAAGCCACGGGCCTCTGCCCTGGCTGGTCTCCTACTGTGCCATCGATGATCACCCCTTCCCTGCCTTGTCACCCCAGAGACCTAGGAAATCAGCAAGCAGGACCTAAGGCACATCAGTGTGGCCCGAATCGGTGTCGAGGAGACAGAGGGAAGAGGGAGCTGCAGCCCCGGCCTCCGGGGGCAAAGCCCCACTCCTTCCTTTCCTGGAGCCCCCGTCCCGGCTCTGCGAGTGGCAGCAGGGTGAAATGATACGGTAGGTCCGGGGGGAGGGCGGACGTGCTGGGGAAGGGCCTGAAATGCACACGTCAAGCATGAGGGCTGGGTACCACGGGGGCTCCAGGCTGCCCCGCACTGCAGGTGACCCAGAGCGCGTAGGAGAGGTGGCTGGCTGGCGCATTGAGGGCGACAGCTTGGAAGGAGCCCGTTCTGGGCCCCGGGTCCCTCGTGGCACAGCCTGAGGAGGGCCGCGAGGCTGCTCTGTGCGAGGTCAGCTTCTTGGCAGCCGCCTCGGCTGGGGAGCCGGCTAACCTGCCTCTGGGGCCCCACCTGTGTCACCAAAGGACGGGGCAAGGCAGGGGTGGGCTGTCCAGGACACAGAGAGCAGGTGAGAAGGGGCGGGGGGTGGGAGGGGCGGCCATGCCCAGGAGTGACTCACACGAGCAAAGCCTTGAGCTTTGAGCCAGCCGGGCTGTCCGGGAACACTAAGTGGGTCAGAGTGACTAGAGCCACTGCAGTGTGCAAGGTGGCAGACTGGTGTGGCCAGGACACAGGCTGGCAGGGGTGGGGCGGGTGCGCCATAAGGGAAAGATCCACGGGGAACAGTTTGGGAGTGTGGTTTGTGCACTGCCCCCTGCCCCAGGAGAGCACCCACCCGGGAGAGGGCCAGGGCGGGGCCTTGGTCCAGGAGCCCATGGCAGGTGGAGCCGTGAGAGAGGGGCGCCGTGAGGATGCAGGCGGCCAGGGCCCCTCAGATCCCCTGGTGCCCCGGCAGGGCCGGCTTCCTTTATCTGACTGGGCAGGCTCCCGGCCACCGACTCAATGACCGGTTGAGGCCAAGAGGGCCCCTCCAGGCCCGAATGGGTGGGTCGAAGGCCTGATCTGTGGCCACTGCTGCTGTGGTCTCGGGTTTTGTGCCTTCTCACCTTTTGAGGGCCCAGGTGCTACTCCCTCACCAGTCCCCGCTCTCCTGGCCTCATGGCGGCCTGGTCTCAGGTGCCCTCCCCAAGCCCGTGCTCGGACTGGCCAGGCCAAGCCGTGTGCCTTCTGTGCCGAGGAGACAGGCTGGGACCTGCCCCCCTGCTGTCTGAAAGCTGTGACGTGCTGATACATGGTGACAAGTAAATGTAAGCCTATTTATGTGTGTGTGTGTGCATGCGCATGCGTGTGTGGGATGTATTTATCTGTCTGTCTCTCTGTGTCTGTCTCTATACACATGCGCACAGATACATCCAGATACATCCAGACATATGTAAGTTTATTATAAACTGTACTGACATAAAGGATGCAAGCACACAATTTACAAATAAAATCTACAATTTATATAAAATATACAATAAAATATACGATACACTGTTTCTAAATTCCATATGGCCAGTTGATTCTCACCAAAATCCCTTCAGTTGACTTGACAAACTGTTGTATCTGTACCTGACCCACGGTTGCAACTGATGGCTGAGTGCGGTTGCCACATAAACATTGGTTGGTATTTTCACTGATCTCACTAAGACAAAACTGAAACAACAAAGGTGTGTGTCGGAACCTCGCATGTTCGTTGGTGACATGAGCAAAATCTCTGCCGAACTGGATAGTAGTTTTTGATATTGGAAGTTTTTCCTTTTTTCTTTTCTTTCTTTCTTTCTTTTTTTTTTTTTTTTTGCTATTCACAATGTAATTACTACAGACTCAAGTCTACACAATCAACTGAACAATAACAGATGAAGCCCTGGTTTGTAGGCTGTGCTGATTCCTGTGGGGTAAATACTCCCACCAGGCCACGTTCAGGCTACTCATGTGACGTCATGGGACGTGTGGTTGAGAAGAGATTCTGGGTGGTGCGCTGTGACATGGGTACGAGGGGGGAAATAAGACATGATGAATTTTGAGTATCTCCTTGGTTTTTTAATACAATTTAAATGAAAGGTTATACAATTTAATTTTTAATAATGGCAGTGTTTAACAATCAACTCTCAAAATTCCCCAACTTTTAACATCTATTGGAATGGCTAAAATACAAATGACTGACCATACTGAGTGCTGGCGAGGATGGGGAAGAACCGGAAGTCTCAGGCACTGCTGGTGGGGATGGGAGACGGGACAGACCCTTAGGAAAGCAGTTTGGCTGGGCCTTAAGATGTTAAACATGCACCTACCATAATGACCCAATGATTCCACTCCTGGGTATCTATTTACCCAAGAGAAATGCATTCATGCGTCCACACAAAGACTCGAACACCTCTGCTCACGGCAGCTCTAGTCATCGCCACCTCGGGTCCCTGGGCCGGTGAATGGTGGGAGGGACCTCGTGCATGCACACTGCCGAACGTGGCTGTGCAGTAGACCGAGCTCTTGAGACCCAGCGCTTCGAGGGGACTCACAGTGACTATGCTGCACGTCAGGGCCAGACCCAAAGAGTCAACTCCACCGCTCCAGCTCGCCCTGGCCGGCCACCTGGCCCTCGTCGGGAAGCACCACAGCCGTGTCTGCCAGTGGGGACGAAGCTGTGATCAAGAGCATACCTGATTGAAAACAGGACGATCCAGGCAGAGGGACAAGGTGACGAGGACAGAATCTGGACCAGGCCATGCAGAAGCCTGGAGCAGCCTGGAGACGTGTTTCCTCGGGGGGCCCGCAGGCCGTGAGGCACCGTGTGCACAGCACTTCAGCTTGTATCTTTATGAATCCCATCTGTCTATCTTCTTTTGGGTCACTTTTTGGTCTTTTTTTCCTAATTTCTTAAGAGAAACACTAACCTCCTTTGTGAGCTTCCATCTCGAATAACTAAGGCGCTCAAAGGCTGCAGTTTTGCCCTGAATGAGATTTTCCTGCGTCCCATAGGTTTGCCATTAAATGTTCGTCTTTGCTTTGCGTTAGGAGATGCTTTCTAATTTCAGTTTTCATTTCCTCACCCATCTACTGCTTGCATAGTAGAGTTTGTCTCAATTTCCAAGTTGTTGAGACTTTGTGGTCATTTTTATTGTGTATTTCTAATTGTTTTGGATAATGGTCTGAGGGTGTGTTGCTTAAGATTTTTTTGGGGGGGCTTCATTAGTTTTCTAGGGCAGTTGTAACAAAGTACCACAAATCGGAAAGAAATTTCCCTTTTTTATAAAGGCCCAGTCCTATTGGATTAGGGCCCACCTGACTGACCTCTTCTGTACTTGACCACCTCTGTGAATCCTGGTCTGCAAAGAAGGTCACATGCTGAGGTCTTGAGAAACAGGGCCAGTAGGACATCTATAGATGTGCGTGTGTGTGTGTGTGCGTGTGTGTGTGTGTGTGTGTGTGCATGGAATTGGCTTATGCAGTTGTGGTCCAAAGGCCATCTGGAGGCAGAATCCCTTCCTCTTCGGATGACCTCAGTATTTTGTCATAAGACCTTCAGCCAATTGCACGCAGCCCGCCCACATTATGGAGAGCGATCTGCTTTGCTCCAAGTCTACTGACTTCCCTGTTAATCTCACCTAAAAAATCCCTTCACAGTGACATCTAGACGGATGTTTGACTGAACACTGAGAACCCTAGCCTAGCCAACCTGACCCAGAAACCCTCCAGCACAATGAACTCATCCGTGGAGATGGACCCGCACACTTTGCAAAGTGACCGCCCACCACTGATTCCTTCATCTCCTCTTCTTTCCTGAGGCCTCTGCCCTGTGTGCTGTGCTAGGCAGTTTCTGCGCCCTCACTCTCCTTTCCCTGCTGGGTGAGTGGCTGTGGCTGGGAACAGGCCCCACTGGCTGCAGCGCCCCTGGCCTGCACAGGTCTCCAGATTCCAGCTTCCAGAGTTGCCCCCCTCCCGACGGAGTGTCCTGAGGGGAATTCAGGATGGAGAAGAACAGGATACTGACCCTAGATAGTTAAGGTGCCTATCAAGGGGATGATTTCAGTGAGCCCAGGCTCCTGAACCTCCCCATACATAGAAAAGCACGAAATTCGTTAACTTGAGATGGTTTTTGTGATTCGCAGTAATCTTTTGATGTTTGACTACATGTTTTTTGTTGGTTTGTTTTTTAAAGCGAAACTTCCTGTATATCGTGGCTCCTCCTTTACCTCTTCGGAGCAGTTCCTCAGAGCTCTCTGAAGGCCTGTCTCCCGGGCTATAGTCCTCAGTTATGCCCCCAAATAAAACATAATTCTCAACTTTTAGGTTGTGGGTTTTTTGGGGTTTTTTTTCAGTCGACAATCCATTTCTGCTGTGTCTGGTTCCTTCTGTTCGGAAGCTTCTAAGAGGTTCTTGTTTTCCTGGGATTTCAGGAATGTTCGCTTGGCAATGCCTGGGCCTCAGGCACCCAGTCTGGTTTGGAGCTTGGCGAGCCCACCCACTGTGTAGACGAGGGGTGAGATGTGACAGTCACCACGGTCCCAGGGAGGCCAGGAGGGGAGGGTGGGGCCCTGCAGCTCCGTGGGCCCAGCTCTGCCTGGCATCGGTCCTCGCCCCAGACCTCAGATCCACGTCCTCCCACTTAGGCCCCCTCCCCGTGGACCCTGCCCACACAGAGTCCTCTCCACGAAAGTGGAAAAGAAAGCAAACAGCTTCACTACTGAATAAGCATTAAAGCCAACTGCCTGCCATGCCCATCTCAGACCGCTGCTCATGAGATCGCAAGGCCAGAAGGAAACCTCAGCCTTTTATCCAGCCAGGCGGTACTTCCCAAGATCGCCCGTCCTAGTTCAGGGCAAGTTCTCCTGGTAATCAGGGTGGCCCTCTGTGCTGGTGAATCGCCTTTATCCTCAGGACAATGACAGCTTCCTCTTGGCCTGGCGGGGAGCTAGGGTTCCTTCCTGAACGTCTGCATTTCAAGGAGATGGTTCCGGGGCTCTGAAGAAGAGCCTTCCTGGCCTGTAAGGCCGGCAGGAGGCTTATTTAGGTTCACAAACATGTACATACATCTCAAATGGCCATTTGTGATGTATGTAAATCATCTCCCTGATTCACGAAGGGGGAGGTGGCTCACCTAAGTGCTCTAAAGAAAGGGAGGTGAGAAAGGTTTCCTTCCAGCAGCTCGGCTGCAGCTTTGCCAGTCTCTCCACTGCCAGTCTTGGCCTGCAGGGCTCCTGCAGCCCCGCGCCGGCCCTCAGGCCCTCGGAGGCCTCCAGCCTGTGGACTCGTTGGGCCGGTGGCGGGGGAGCTCCGGCTGAAGGCTGCACAACGTCCCCCCTCGGCTGCCCTGGGGATCCTCAGGTGCTGCCCCACCGGACCCGCCTCTCCGGGCACACTCGGAAGTCTGATGAGGTGCGTGGCCTCTCCCTCACGAGGGCGGCTCCCTGCTTGACGAAGGGCTCGGCGTCCTGAGCACACTCGGCGCGTGGCCTCTCAAAGGCCCACGGTGGATTGTCGCTTCTCCCGGTCACCAAGCTTAGCACAACTGGGGCTCTGGGGAAAGGAGTGCTCTCGGCAAGCCTGCAGTAAGCCTTCCCGGGACGGGATGGGGCGTCTCCAGAAAGGCCTAGCGCGGGGCTGTCACGCAAAGTGGTCAGCGGACCCCATCCGTGTCGGCAGAGGTGTGGGGCGGGGTGAGGGGCAGGGCGCGGCTGGTTGTTTAGCTGCTCCAGGCTGGAGACCACGTGACGAAGAGCCCGCGGGGAGTGCGGGCACGAGGACCGGGCGGCCCCCGAGGCCCAGCCCCGCAGAAGGATGGCTGGTGACGGCGGCTGGGGAGGACGGGCCAGCGGGCCAGGCGGAAGGAGGCAGGAGGAGGCTGGAAAGCTGGAAGCTTGGAGATCAGGGGTGAGGCCGAGCACAGACTCTGTGACCGGTTCTCCTGCTGACAGCTCGAAGCCTCTCTGCTCGCTCACTCCCCGACCCCGGCACATGGAGCATCTCACCTGCCCGCCAGGGCACGTCAGGTAGAGAACCTGGAAATCCTGCTCGTGGAGAAAGAGGAGAAAAAGCAAGGAATCAACCTTTCCCCTCACATGTGCCTACCCTGGCCCGGGCCGCACGGTGGTGATGAGAGGGACCCAGCAGTCGGGAGGGAGCCTCGGCTCTTGTTGATGTGAGCAGATTTTGCCGTGGGAGAGCCTGGGTGCTGGGCCCTGCCCCTACCCACCCTGTTCCCCAACTCTGTGATCGGAAGAATTACCTCACAGGTCAACCTCAGTTTCCTCCTCTGTAAAATGGGAACAGTACAGTGGTGCCAGGAGGATGGATCGCACCTAGGGCTGGGCACACAGCAGCTGGGCAGTGAGCGTCAGCTATGATACAGCTCCTGCTACTTGGAACCCTGGCCTAGATGCTTGGCATGTCCTCTTCTCGTCATGGCCTCTGACCCTACACGCTGCCCCTGCACACTGCCCCCATCCCTCCCCCAGCTCCCTGGGCTTCAGAATGTTCCTGTCTCTAAATGGGGGCCTCCATGTCCTAATCCCTGGACTCCGTGAATGTGACCTTATTTGGAGAAAGGGTCTCTGCAGATATATGACAAATCCTGAGATGAGGTCCTCCTGGATTAGCTGGGTGGGTCCCAAATCCAATGACAGATATCCTTACAGGAGACAGGAGAGGAGACACAGACACACAGGAGGAGGCGAAAGATTTGAACAGACACATCGCCCAGGAAGATATGAGTGTGGCTGACAAGGTCGCTAAAAGGTGCCCAACATCATTAGTCATCAGGGAAATGCAAATCAAAACCACAACGTGATACCACTTCACACCCACCAGGAGGCCTAGAATCAAAAAGACGGACAAAAACAAGTGTTGGGGACGACATGGAAAATTGGACCCTCATACGCTGCTGGTGCGAAGGTAGCGTGATGCGACTGCTTTGGAAAACAGTTGAACATAGAGTTACCACGTGACCCAGCAATTCCACTCCTAGCTACACACCCAAGAGAAAGGAAAACATCTGTCCACACAAAAACTTGCACACAAATGTTCACAGCAGCTTTATTTGTGAAGGCCAAAACCTGGAAACAACCCAAATGTCCATCAACAGGCATTGTGGTCCATCCACACAATGGAATAGTACTCAGCAATAAAAAACGAAGGATTGATATACACACAACAACCTGGATGAACTTCAAAATCATTATACTAAGAGGCCAGGCAAGAAGAGTGCATACTGCATGACTCCATTTACACAGAATTGTAGAAAAGGCAAACTAATGTGTACTGGTAGAAATGGCAGTGGTTGTGGGGACGGGGTCGGGGGGAGGAAGGGGCAGGAAGGAGGGAGCACCCGGGGGACAAGGCAACTTTGTAGGGTGATGGGCGTATGTTTACTGTCTTCATTGCTGTGATGGTTTTACAGGTGGAAAGCCGTCAAAACTCATCCAATTGTACAATTTAAATATGTGCAGTTTCTTGTACACCAATTATACGTCTATAAGGCTGTCAAGAAAGATGAAGAATCAGCAACCTTCAAATCCTGGAGGGCCCCTGTGTTGTGAAGTCATGCACACACTGAGGCTAGCATAAGAGAAAACCATCTAAGTTTTCCAGATATTTGTCATAACTCCCAGGGCAAGTGGGAGTTCCCCAAAGTGCTACTTGAGGCTGCTCATGTCAAAGCATCATGAGTGGTGGGCTGCTGCCATTCATTCCCATAGGTGAACACCCAATGAGCGTCAGAACTGTCTAGATGACTCTACTGTCTATACTTGGTGGTCATCCATGTGTAAATTCACACACTCCAGCAGTTACCATCTGCGTCAACTTTTCTCCTCCTTGATCTTAGAATAATTCTTTCATGTTTTAAAAAAAAATTGCTCCTCCTCAGGAACCAGCTAGAGACCAAACTTCTTCACCTGGCATCCCTGGCTCTCTGCCTTCTGGTTCTAATGACCTTTTACCCTATGACTGCCCTACAGAAAGCCCTCTGCCCTTCTAGGGTTCCTGAAAGCACCGCACGCTCCCTGTGCTTTACCCACTGGAAGCCCCTCGACCTCTGCTTCCTGTCCTGGGAGTTCGCCTGCTACTTAGTCCTACCCTGACCTCCAGAGACGGCGTGTCACCCCTCGCTACCTAACCAGGCATAGACTTAGCAGCCCCAACTGAAAGCCACTGTGTCCCACCGCTGAGGAAGGGAGTGAAGAGGCGGGGTCCTGGCAGCTTCACAAAGCAGAGCAAGTCTTGCAGGCAATCTAAGCAAAGGTTCTAAGACACCATCCATGCTGTTTCAGGGTGGCTGCCCTTGGTCCCCGTGCAGCTCCACTTCAAGGGTTCCCGCCTTCCCTTTGCAGGGGCCAAGGGGCGCCCAGACACGCTCTCTCAGCTTCCCCCCACGTCTAGGTCAGCGGCCTTTCCTGAGACCTTTCACCCAACTGCTAGCCGTTACTTCAAACCGCAGTAGATGCCGTCTCCACCAGAGGGTGCCGTTCAAGGCCAACACCCAGACCTTCTTTATTTGTCTGCACCCAAAGTAAATGAATTCAGTTGGGACAGTTTACCAGTTACGTGAAGATACTGCCACGGCACTTAAACAGCTCTTGAAAAGTGTCCAAAGTTTCAAAGGGCAAATGATGTGCTATGGGCTGGTCCAGTGTCTTGCAAGTTCATCTCTGGAGCGGAAGCCCAGTCCAGAAGTGTGAAGGGACGTTGTGGTGGGGGGGGGGGGTGCCTGGAAAGCAGACAGGACATCCCCCAAGAGTCTCAGCTTTTATACTCCAGTCGTCGTCAGAAAGCAAGTGCGGGCCACCATCGCAGTCCCCCACCCTGCCTGGTGGGAGCCAGATTTCAAGGCACTGTAGAGGGAAAAAGGTAAGCATCCTCTCCAGACACTCTCTGGCTGATTCCACGCGACACCCGTTCAGTTTCTGTTGCACATCTGATTGATGACCACATCTAAAAGAAAATGATACTCAAAACTGCATCAGAGTGAACATCTAATGATCAGGAGTGAGGTTAGATGGAGAATTGACAAACCAAAGATGCATTGCTATTATAAATGTCATGTATCTGGGTAAGCATTTGGAGACCTTGGAGCCTTTCAGGGCACTCTGAGACCGGAGTGCAGGTGCCTGGCATCTTTCTCGGCAAGTCCACTTTCTGTTGAAAACACTGGACATCACGACCCCCGCCCCCAGTATCTAGTCATCTCTGGGTGGGTCCAAGGTGAAAAAAAGGCACTCATGTTAAAAATCGAGTTAGCTTATCCAGTAGAACCAATGCGATGATGCTATGCTGGGGAGATACAACTCTTCTTTATTAAAAGTTGGTTGCTGGCTGGCCCATGAGAGCGAAGCTGTTCACTTCCTAGAGCGATGGAAATGGACGGCAGTGCGCACGGATCTACGCTCTTACCGGGGCCTGTCACGTAGCAATTGTTGCCCCAATCCTGGGCAGCCCCGGTTGAACAAAAAAGAGGCCGGAGCCCAAGCACAAGGCCTCAGGCGCCGTCCCCTGCCCTGCGTGGGGACTGGTCTACCGAGGCCCTGCCGCCTGAGCAAGCATTGTGTGCACCTCATAGAAACACATGCTTCCCAGCTACCTTAGCATGGATTCCAAAGACACCGCTCCTAATACTTCTTTTTCTATCGGAAAACCCAAGGTTGCAGATACTTTCCACTGCCGCAAGGTAAGGCTGGAGCTGACTGTGACCTAGAACCTGAGTTCAATGTGCTAAGGGGGCAACACTCATTTCACAAGTATTTACTAAGTGCCAAGCTCTGGGCTCAAAGACAACGTGACATGCAGAGCACAAGGAGGCTATGAGACAAGAGCAAGTTACAACTCTGGAACTTTCCATAAGTCACAGGTGTGTACAGTCATTTTAAGATATCTAGATAAAACTTCTCTATCTATATAAAACTCCTCGATCTCTCTCTCTGTCTCTCTCACTTCTGGAGTTGTCCTAGCAGTTGGAGCTCCAAGCGGCATGCGCAGAAGGAGCCCTGTATTTCCAGGCTTTCCCACACCCTCCTGATGGTGTCTGGCCCTCCCCTGTCTGGCAGGGAAAGTGCGCGCTTCTCAAAGGCCCAGTGGGGGGCCTCCATCACACCCACCTGCCCTCGGGCAGCCTGTGGCGGTGGCGAAGGGGGCTGGAAGGAGGTGGCGAGCCAACTGGGACGCCGGGCTGAGAACGGCAAGCGGCAGAACTCCTGCTCCCAGCTCTGGGGACAGAGTGAGCAGACAGGATGGAACCTGCCAGCAGCTGCCCCCCAGGCGGCACGAGGTCTCCCTGGAGAGTCTCCCACGGCCTGCAGTAAAGTGCCACTTGAAGGGTCCACCCCGTCCCTACGGGGCTAAGGCCGGGGGCGGGGAGTGAGAAGAGGGGCCAGCACACTAACTGGTGTCGGGCCTGGGGCGGCCCCCTCTCTCCTGCCTGAGGCCTTCTCAGAGAGTTGGACAGATTCTTATTTAAGGAGTGATTACCTGACACTTCCATATGGCAAAAATCTCTATCTTTGACTTACATTACCCCTGAAGGCAAAAACATTCAAAGCAACTGAACCTCTAATATTTTAAGAGATGTCACGTGAAAGAGAGCTGAGGAGAGAGAGCCATTACTGGGCACACTCTGTGCAAATTCCTGACCCGGCCGCTTTCCTCCTGATTGGCACCAGCCACAAGGGACGGCTGCTGCAGGGGGAGCAGCTAACTTTGGAGATTTAGGCACTGAGGGTGGGGAGAAGGGGCGGAGAGGCCAGTGCGGCCTTTGCAGGCAGGGTCTGAAGGCAGCAGGTGGGGTGAGCCCAGGGGCTCAGGGTGCGGGGAGGAGACCAAAGGCAGCAGGGCAGCTGGTGGCAGCTGGGAGGGACCAGAGCCAAAGGGCTCCTCTCTTGGGGCGGAGAAGCCGAGAGTCTCCAGGACTCATCTTCTCCGCAGGGCCCAGGCCAGCCATCCGGCGGAATCCCCCGAGCTCCCAGAAGATGGGGTCTGGTGCTGCTCCTCCCAGAAGCAGGGTGTCCTGTGCCTTCCCGCCGAGGAGATGCCACTCTTCAGGGGCTGCCGACGCGGGCACGTGCAGTTGCCTGAGTCCTTTTTCAGACCATTTCTCGATGAATTTTAGGTGATGTCACAGTCCAGCCACAGCCTCGCTGTGGAGCCCACAAATTTTGAGTGCCCTCAGGTCCCTCCCACTATTAAGCTATTAAAGGATTAAAGTGCTTTTCGTGTCTTCTACCTGGAAACGCTAACAAGTCTTTGGGTGAAGTGAAGGCCCCCACGACAGGAGATGGGCCACTCCTCCCTAATTCAAGGCATCCGCTCCCTCCCACCCACAGCACTCAGGCCCCAGGCACATGGGGCAAGAGCACTTTCAGCGGCTCCAGGGTGGAATACAAATGTGTGTGCACCTTGGCGGCACACACACGTCCGTGCGCACCGCACAGGAGCCGGCACGGGCGCAGGGGCCCGTCTGCCTGCGGCGCACTCGGTGCTTCAATTGCAGCATCATCAATGAGCAAAGGGAGGGGGATGAGGTGGGGAAGGTGGGCCTCATTTTAAAGCCATCCCTCCCACGGTGCACCCCATCAGAAGGCGCTGGGGGCGGTGGCGTGGGCGGAGTCTGGACGGAGTTTCTCGTCCTCGGGGCAGGGCTCCGCAGTGGCTCTCCAGAGGGCCAGGCAGGCCGGCACCTTTTCTGAGTTGATCCCCTCCGAGAGCTTCCTTCCGCGGTGAGTTTTCGGCTTCCGGCCGAGCTGCGGTTTCCCTTTGGAAGCCTGGCCGCAGTGGCTGCAGGCGCCGGGCCGCAGGCTGCTGTGGGTGCGCCGGTGCTCCAGGAGGACGGAGCCGCTGCGGAATGCCCTCCTGCAGTCTTGACACTTGTAGGGTCTCTCCTCGCTGTGCACCACCTGGTGCTTGAAGAGGTTGGATCGCCGGCTGAAGGTCTTCCCGCACTCACTGCACTCATAGGGCTTCTCACCGCTGTGCACCCGCCGGTGCTGGCTGAGGCCCGAGCGCCCCCGGAAGGCCTTCCCACACTCCTTGCACTCGAATGGCTTCTCCCCACTGTGGATGCGCTGGTGGTGAATGAGCTGGGAGATGCCCTTGAAGGCTTTCGGGCACTGGCTGCACGTGTAGGGCTTCTCGCCGCTGTGTGTGCGCTGGTGCTCGATGAGGTTGGAGCTCCTGCTGAAGGCCTTGCTGCACACGCTGCACGTGTAGGGCCGCTCGCCACTGTGGATGCGCTGGTGCTCAAGGAGCGCAAAGCTGCGCCGGAAGAGTTTCCCGCACTCGCCGCACTCGTAGGGCTTCTCACCACTGTGGATGATCTGGTGCTTGATGAGGTTGGAGCTGCGCGTGAAAGTCTTCCCGCACTCGCCGCACGCATAGGGCTTCTCACCGCTGTGGATGCGCTGGTGCTCCAGGAGCGCGAAGCTGCGCCGGAAGAGTTTCCCGCACTCGCCACACTCATAGGGCTTCTCGCCACTGTGGATGATCCGGTGCTTGATGAGGTTGGAGCTCCGGCTGAAGGATTTCCCACACTGCTGACACAGGAACTGTTTCTCTGCGCCTTTGGAACCCTGCTGCCTTAGAACCAAATCCTGTCTACCTCTGCAGCTACTTCTCTGTATCTCTCTTTCCTCACCTGGGGAGCTGCCTTGGCCTTTCTCCCTGGGAGGGTCACCCCTGCTGAAACCTGTCTGTGGGCAATAAGCATGTTTCCGTCTGTGCTCAAGTGTTTCCTCTGACCGCCCGGCTACCTGGCCCTTGTTGCCACCCTGAAGGTCAGCCCCTGTGAGTTCTTCTGGACAATTTTTCTGCTTTGAAATTATCGGTTTGCTCTTCATCCTGTCACCTGTAAAGACAGAGAGCACCAACTAGTGTCACCCCCTCCCTGGGTCTCTATTTAGGTTTGTTCTTCACCCTCACCCTTACTCCAAGGCTGAGAAGAGCTGAATCAGGATTTGAGGACGAGGGAGAAGAAGCAAGATAACCGTCAGCAGACAGGAGGGCAAGAGGGGAGGAGACGGCAACAAGCTAGAAATATCAGAGCTGGTGTGAGACAGGGGACTCCATGACAGATTTCAATCTGCCACGAAAGAGAAGGTCCCACCCAAAGTGGCCATGCCACCCTCCATCAGCCGCTGCTCTTTGCCAATGGCTTAGGCAAGCCGACAAAGTGCCCCTCACTCACCTGCCTGCATCCCTGTGGTGGTCTCCATCCTGTGGACGTCTGCTACCCAGGGCCCCTCTCCTCGCTCTAGCCGGGAGACCAGGTGAGGCTTGGAGGATGAAAACCCTGTCCATGAAAAGGAAGCAGGTTAGTCACTCCTGGACTCAGTCCAGCATTAGTATCTTCAGGAACAGAGAATGAAGAACTTTCTAGAAAGTGCCACTGGGAAGGTCCAGAGAAACGGCAGAGTCCCTCTAAGGAAGCAAGGCGCTCTGAGTGTACAGGGGCCAGGCATGCACGGTGAATCTTAAGTAGGTGGTGATTCAGCCCAAGAGGATAATGATGTTATTATTTGGCCTGCAGGACGGGCTGGCTTGTGGGAAATGGGGGATCAGTGTGGAGACCCTGAAGGACAAACAGAGGGTTGGAGCAAGGCCCCAGGGAGTATCAAGAAGCAGACAGAGCTGAAGGGCTGCCTGTGCCCCGAAAGCCAAAGCCCCCTGTTTCACCATCAAACAGAGCAGATGTCTCTGTTCCTTATGCCAGACTCCACTGAGGAATCCACAACTTCCCTGGGGAACCCCAGATCTGCCTGATAAGGGTCAAAAACAACCAAGGGGAAGAAGCTAGTCTCCCTCTGTGGGGTTAGATGACTGAGGTGGAATCTGTAGAGTCTAAAAGAAGAAACAGAACAAAAGGATCCCCTGCAACCCCAAAGGCAGGGGTGCAGTGGGGAAGCATTCCCCAGCTCTTTCCCGATTTCTCCAAGTCCTGGGCCTCTATGTCCTGGGCTCTCTGTGGCTTGATGCAAGGAACAGATGCTTGTAAACCCTAGAACATGAAACGAATGTAAAGGCAACCTTGGTAAAAATGAAATAAGTATACATTAATGTATATAAATATTCAAGGCTAATTTGCATCTATCTTTTGGGTAGAAGAGATTTAGTTAACTCATGATTTTATATCAAAATAAGTTTGACGGGGGCCCACGCATTTACCTAAAACACCTACAAGCCCAAACCATTTAGCTAAACACTGCGCTATTGAGGTAAAAGTTGGGCGTCAATGGATTACTGACCTGATGGGGAAATGCATGTATTCTTGGACTCACAGTAACCAACAAGCAAAGAAGCTCAGAAATAAACAGTTCAGACACAGGGTGGGAGCCTGGCTGTGTGTGAGGTCCTTACCCAGTGACACCAAGTGGTGGTAGTTCTCCAGCATCACTCGCTTGTAGAGCGTCCTTTGTCTGAGATCCAGAAGCTTCCATTCTGTCTTGGTGAAGTACACAGACACGTCCTCAAAAGATACTGGCACCTAAAACAACCCATTGCTGTGGCTTCAGGGGAATTCATCTCCGTGGGCCCCAGGATGAGCTGGCAGCAACTAAACATGGGGTGGGGGTGGGGCCCTGGAGAGCTCGGCAACAGCTGTGAGGATGGGACAGGAGGAAGCGGCGGAGAGAGGCTGCTGGGGGAGATGCCGCCCACAGTCAGGGAGCCCCACTCACCTTGCGTCTGGCCATCAGGAGCATGGCTGCCATTGCAGGGGCGCAGAGACGCTAATGTGCAGAGAGCCAGGTGTGAGCTGAGCCCATGAGCTGAGTGTGACCTCGTCCAGATAGGGTCCCAATCAGAGCTGCTGGGGGATAGGACTTCAGCATATCTTTTAGGGGGCGGACACAATTCAACCCATAACACTTTCTCAAACTGAGCTTCTGTCCCCTCTCTTCACCAGACAAGGATTCCGTCTCCTCGTGCTGGGCCTGCCTAGCCAGGCTTTCAAGGGAGTGTGTTTCTTCTTCCCTTTTTCTCATTTCCTTCCTCTCTCAGCCCTCCTCCCACGTGGTCAGCGCCCCAATCCTGACTTTCTAGCCATCCCTGGAAGCCCCACTGCCACCCCCTTGCCCCCTGAGGTCGGGGTTCTTAAAGAAAAACTCCAGGGGGAGGGTGATGGTGGTGGGATGAATTGGGAGTTTGGGATTGAGATATATACACTACTATGTATAAAATAGAGAACTAATAAGAACCTGCTGTATAAAAAAATTAAATTAAATTAAATTTAAAAAAACAACCACAAGAAAAACTCCAAACACGCATACCTCCTTCACCTGCAAACAGACTTGCTCTCAAGGAAAGAGAAAGACCAAGCTAGTGGGATGCAAGAGGGAGGGCCCCCCATCGCTGGGGGAGGGGTAGCGTTCAGGCCGAGAGCTGCGGGCTGGGGGTGAATAAAGAGAGTAGCTGGCCAATGGCATGGCCCATACCCGGCCCTGAGATGGGCCCTAGCTGGGCGGTCATGGTGCTGAAAATTGGAGCCGGGTGGGGGGTGAGAGGGGCAGAAGGTGAGGCTGCCCGGGGCTCACGCTAAGGCAGGAAGAGCGTATCACCAACCAAGTGGACAGAACCAGATTTCTCCACATCAGCCCTCAATGCCAGAAGACAGTGGGGCAAAAGAAAGTTTGCTCCAAGGATATGTCCACCCAACTGGCGGCCACAACATGGGAGTCGCGGGCGGAGGAGCGGAGGAGACAGGCAGTGGCGGGGGGAGGGAGGGAGTGGGCGTCGCAGCCTGCTTTTGCCCCAGGAGAGAGGGCAAAGGGATGGGGTCCTCGAGGCAAGTTAAATCGCCCCAAATTCCCTTATCACCTGTGATGAGCCGTCAGCTAACACTGGCCCAGAATAAATAAATGAATGCGTGTCTGATGGAGAAGTTTATACTAATCAGAGAGAAAGAATCTCTTAAGGTCGAATGGACGCAAAAACCATTAGGTGAAGCCTGAGGGGAAAGGGTCGGCCATATGATGTCTTCCCCGTTTACTGCTGGTCACAAGAGAGGAAGCGAACCTAATGGTGGGACAGAAGTAGGATGTCCCCTTGGTGGGGATGCCCAGGAGGGCTCTTGCCAAAGCTTGACCTGATTCTAATGCAGCCTTGGGACCCAGCATCCAGTTTACAGAGGACCCTGGGGACAGAGGGACCAGTTAAAGGCACCACAAGGGGGGTGCCCGATCCAGAAGGTGGGCTGTTCCCTGGTCTCCTCTGCAAATCAGTGTCACGGGGAAAGAGGAGGCTGGGTAGGGAGATTGTTCTGGACGAAAAGAGATTTAAGGGGCCAACAGCCAAGTGCAATGGGAGTCTTTGATGAGATGCTGACGTGAACAAAAGAGGAGTCAAAGGCGTTGCGGAGAGTGGAGGGTGAGAGTGGGGCCACTGCTGCCCATGTGTTGGATGGATAGTGGCACCAGGTCATGGAAGAAAATGTCCTTTTCAAGAGACACATCGCACCATTTGGGGAGAAAAGGGCATGTGAAGTGACTTTAAAGTGCTTCAACAAATACAAAAGACAGAAGGAAAGAGAGGGAGGGAGGGAGGAAGAGAGAGAGCGAGAGCGAGAGAGAGAGAGAGAGAGAGAGAGAGAGGGAGCGCGAGGTGGGGGGGGACCCAAGCAAATAAGGCAAGCTGGAGCTGGAGGCCACTGCTAACCCTGGGAGGTGGGTACCAGGCTTGGTTAGACTATTCTCTCTACCTGTCTGTTTGCTTGACAGTGTTCAGAATTAAAAGGGAAAATAGTGTAGTGGTCCCTCAGTAAGTAAACAGAGTTATTGCCTGACCCAGCAATTCCACTCCTGGGTATATGCTCAAAAGAATCGGAAACAGTGTTTGCACAAAAATGTCCACCCATGTGAATTACCTGCAGCACAATTCACAATCGCCCAAAGGTGGAAGCAACCCAAACGTCCATCAACAGAAGAGTAGATAGCAAACCATGGTCTAGACACACGATGGAATACTATTTGGCCACAAAGAGGGATGAAATGCTGATCCACGCTACCATGTGGATGAACCTAGTGTCACGATGCTAAGTGAAAAAAGCCAGACACAGGCACAAAAGGCCACATACTGCATGATTCTATTTATATGATGTAATATAATATTTCACAAGAGCTTTCTTGACCTAGTTTTGAAGTTATGACTAGAAACTCTTTCTCCTTGGCCTTCACAAGCAGTTTGCTAAGCTTGCGAAGTTTCCCACCCCACCTACCTCCCATATCAAAGCCCCTCTCTCTGGGGCCACTAAACCCAGGCCCCAACCCCTCCTTATCGGGGTCTCACACTCCGTGGCCAGGTACCAGACAACTAGGGACAGCTCCTACGCACCAGAGCCTGTGAAACCATTCAAACTGGCCACTGTCCAGGGACCCCAAGGACACTAGCTACCCCTACCCAGGTGTGCCACCCCTCATGGCAGCCATCCCTCCTTCTGCCTGTCATCTCTCCAGAGTGTCACTGTCCTGTGGCTCGCTATAAAAAAAACCTTTAAATCTTATAAAACATATGACATGTCCAGAGAGTCCTAGGTAAATCCAGAGAGTCAGAGAGCAAATCTGGGTGCCAGGGGCTGGGATTGGGTGGCGGGGGGGGTATTGACTGCTACATGAGGACAGGGTCTCTTTTTGGGGTGATAAAAATATTTTGGAGGTCGACGGTGGTGATGGCTGCACAAAGTTGCAAATATACTTAGTGTCGCTGTCAAGTGGTCATTCTTTTGTCCACAGGCCAGACATGTTTCATTGGGACACACCATCAGTCACAGGGGGACCTGCACCAGCTAAAGGTGTGGGGAGGGAAGAATACTGATAATAGCAAGGGTTTTCAGACTAGCATCAAATTGTTTTGAGACACATCACAAGCTTGTTTTTTCTCTATCACGACTGTACTGCCAGGTCACCATCCATTTTGAAAAATACAGAAAAGCTGAAAAGAAGCGGCGTTATTCTGTAATCCCCCATCCCAAGACACGCTGCAGTGCAAGCCCCCAAGAGAGAAGAAACGAGCTGTGCCTGCCGAGAGAAACGCCACGGACAGGGTTCGCCTGTAGACGGAGACCAGCGCTCAAGGTCAGCACCACGAGGCGCGTCGGAGGCACCAGCCAGCGACGTGCTCGCACACAGCAGTGTCTATCCTTGAGACCTAATGCCCCAAAGGCAGCATAACTTCAAATCCTGGAAAGAGACACGACAAGCCCTGTCCTCACAGACCCTAATGCCCCATCACCCCCGGGTGGTAACGGGGAGACACTCCCAAGCAGGAATGGAAGGAAGGACATGGAAGGAGCTTGCGGAACTGGAGAGTGGCTTCTCCTGAGACCCTTTGACGTCGGTGGGCCTCCAGAGCGGAGGAGACGCTGCAGGATGATTCTAGACCCCGACGCTCAGATCTCCCTGAAGTAGGACACCGGGCACGCAGGTGAGGGTCCCTCAGATAGCAGCACTTGGGGCCAGAAGCTGGGAAGGCCCGGGGAGCCAGGGTAACTGGGTGCCCCTCCCACACCGGTCCGCCCCACGGAGGGGAGCAGACCCCCAGGCCGCTCACTGAGCCCAGCCGAAGCAAAGCCGAGTATACGCGGAGCAGGCGGCGGGACGGGGAGAGCCTGAAACGGACGTGGCCCCCAGAGGGAGAAGAAGCCAGTGGGCTTCAGCGTTGATGTCTTTGGAAGACCACAAGATGGGGCTATTTCCCCAGAAAAAGAAAACAGAAAACAAACAAACAAACAAACAACAACAGGAAAGGCATTCATCAACCCCACTTAGGCCGGATCAGGAATTGGGGCTTTCTCGTCCGCGAGGAGGGATAAGCAGGGCCACTAGGGTTGGGCTTCTTCCTTCCTGCTGCAACTTCCTCTGGTGTTTGGTAACTCAAGACCCCAACTGCCTCCTCTCGGCCCCACGCAGCATTCCCTGAGACCTGTGTCACCTGCCACCCACCTGGTGGAAAGGCCGGAGGCCCCAGGCCGTGGGGGGCCCAGCCTCAGCCCGGAGCAGAGATCCAGCCTGGGAGCTGCCCCAGGTCAGCCCAGGGCCATCCCTGCTGCCCGGCCAAGCAAAGCCCTCTGAGGAGCAACTCTGCAACCCGTGTCTCCAGGCCCTGCCCTTCCCGGGGCAGAGGCTGACCCGGACAGAAAGAGGCCACCTGCTGCCAGCCCTTCCTGGGGTGCCCATCTCCTGACCTTGCCCTCTTCTCTCCCTGCTCCGGCCACGCACCAGGCCACTCCTGCCTTTGCACGGGCTGTCCCCTCTGCCCAGAATGCTCTCTCACCTCCTTCAAGTTTTTCGGAAATGTTGCCTTCTAACCACACTACTTAAACTCGCAGCCCCACCGCTCACCTCCCTTCCCTTGCTCCATTTTCCCCCCGCGGCACTTATCACTGGTTAACGTACTCTGTAGTTCTTAATTTGAAACGTTTACTCTTTATTGCCTGTGTCCTGCCACTAAAATTGTACCCCCGAGCAGGGCTTTGCGGTTTTGTGCCCCGAGGATGTATCTGCAGTGCCCGCAGCCCGGCCCGCAGGCGTGCTTCACAGCTGTCTGTTGGACGGGAGGGCTGCCACAGCTGGCCCTGCATGGCAGCCCCGCACACTTTCCCGCTCGGCCAGCTCAGCTCTTGCCCTTGCGGTCCTTCCGTCCGGCCCCTGGCTTCCTCTTCTTGTACCTTCCCCTGGCGTGCTCGTCCCCGCCGACCCTCCACACCACCGAGGGGCACAAACCCCCAACCCTGAGAGCCGCAGGCGCACGTCCGGGCACCCTCAGGGCCCATGCCTGCGGACGGTTCGCCAGGTGCCCCCGGGCAGGAGTGCCGCGACCTCACGCAGAGGCGCAAAATCCAAACTTACCAGGCAGCTTGGCGTCGGGATGCTCTCCTGCCAGCCCCAGAATCAGCGGCGAAACGCAGTCAGAGGAGAGAAACTGGGAAACACGGGCTGCCCTTCCCCGGCGGGCGAAGGGGGCGGCCCCGAGGGCCGGCCGGCAGCTCTCCGCGCTCGCGCTCGCCACCTCCTAGGGTGTCCCTCGGCCACCTGCCGAGAGCGGGCTCGCGGGCCTCTGGGCTGTCCTTCCCTCCTCCCCCTGCCCCAGCCTCCGGGCAGGCCCGAGGCCAAGGCCGCCGCCTCCGAGAAGCCCTCCGGGGCAGCGCCCCCGGGAGGCGGCGGGGCTCCTGGCTGGGTCTCGACCTCGCAGCTGGGCGCCGCTCGGGAGGCGCGTTCTGAGCGGCCGTCCGTCAGTCCAGCGCGGACGAGCGGGGCCGAGGCACGGGCGGGGCCGGGGCGGCGGCGGCGTGGGAACGGGGCGCGGGGGTGGGGTGGGGTGGGGGCACGGAGCATGCGCGGCGCGGCGGGAGGAAGGGACGGCCCGTGCCCGCCCCGGCGCGCCCCTTGGGGGTTCTGGCCTGGCTCGCTGCGTACCCCGGGGCACTTCCGCTTTCAGTCTGGGCTGCTTCGAGGGCTCAGGGTCACAGTGGTCCGTCCACCCACCGCACTCCCCCAAGGGGACAGGGGAGGGGCAGTGTTGGCTGCGCACCTCCCACGGCTCAAACTCTGGGGCTTTACTTTACGTCCATCTATCCGTCCGTCCATCCATCTGGGACCCACGGGATCCCTGCGGGGTAGTCAGCACCAAGTGACCCAGCCATGGCACCCCAATAAGGGACCAGCCCACTTGAGTCAGGAGGGCAAAGATTAGAAAGTGAGGGCAGTGAGAGGGGATTCGGGGAAGGGCGGTGTGCAGACAGAAGGAGAAGGAGTAGTGAAGAGCTACTGGGTGCACTGGTCTTTCCCTTGGTCCCCCCATGTGACTGTCAAACGGGGCCACAGGGTAGGCATTGGGGTCTGCACTTTCCCACAGGACTGGGGTTGAAATCCAGGGCTGACTGTGCACATGCCTGCCGTTGATAGTGATGAGTTCCTCCCAAAGTTAGGAATGGGAAAAAGACTGTGGACGAAAAGCAACAAGGAAAAACAGCCGGATGGCATGTTCTGTCCATCCCCGCCCCGGCTGTTGGGAATTGAGCACAAGGTGGGTACCTTTCCTTACACAACCAGAGCTCAGGCATCTTCTTCTCTTCCAATGGGCCCTGGCCAGGAGAATGCAGGCCTGCAGTGAGAAGCCCTCCCCGTGCTGGTGCTCCCAGGACAGCAGCGGCCCACCCCTGGCTTAGGGGAGAAGCTGGGATCCCCACTCAGGGTGCTTCTGGCCTCAGGGAGCAGGGTTCTCAGGGGGCCAAACGCAGCACAGCTTCAGGGGCCCTCCCCTGGAGCAGAGTCAGGGAGGTCCCCTGTGGCCCTTGGTTGTGGGCTCTGATGCCCAATCTCGTCCTCTCGCCAGGAGTCTGGCTAGACAGGCCTGGTCCTGGGCTCTAGAGGTGTAATGGGGTGAATGACAGCCCTTCAGAAGATATGTGCACGCCCTAACTCCCAGAACCTGTGAATGTGAGTTTTCCAGGAAAAAACTCTTTGTAGATGTGATGAAATTCAGAATCTCAACATGAGATCATTCTGGATGATCCAGGTGAGCCTGAAATCCAATGACAAGTGTTCTTATAAGAGACAGAAGAGGAGAGACACAGACACAGAGGAGAAGCCACTTGAAGACAAACGCAGAGACTGGAGGGGTGTGGCCACAAGCCCAGGGTAAGGCAGCTCCTGTGGCTTTGGGCAATTATTAGAGAGCCTTGGCATCCAACCTTTACGGAAGGAGGGAGTGAGGGCCTGAGGCTGGGAGGGGGGCTCTGGGAGCTTTCCATGATATCCTATTTCTGTCCCTAGCCCAAACCTCTCCTCCGAGCCCTTGCCCCTTATATCCAGCTGCCTTCTTGTCATCTCCACTTTGATGCTTCCAACTCAGATGTCCAAAATAGAACTCATGATTTTCTACACAGGCTGGTGCTCTTCCTGAGTCCTCAGCCACAGTGACTGGAACCCCCATACACCCATGTCACAGGCCAGAAATCAGAGACATGTCCCTCACTCACCTTCCACATCTGATCATCCACAGTGTTTGGTTAGTTCTCCACATGCTTTAGGTTTGTTATATCTGCCCTATCGGCTCAACTCTATGACACTGCCAGTACTATTGTTCAGGCCACCATCATCTCTCCCAGGACAACCCCAACTGCCCCTTGATAGACTTTCTGCATCCACTCTGTGCCCCGCCCCCCCATAATTCTTCCACAAGGAAGCAAGAGAAAACGCCTGAAAATATGTGCTCATGTTACACACACACACACACACACACACACACACACGAGTGCACTTGCATCTCTGACTTCAAACTTTTCAGTGGGTTCCTAACTCTTAGGTAAAGACCAACCCCTTCTTGAGGCTCATGAGGACTACACGGCCTGTTCTCTAGCTTCAGTACATGGTGTTCTCTCTCTGTGTGTGTCTTTCTCTCTCGCTCTCCCTCCCTCCCTCTCTCCCTCTCTGCTCCAGCCACACTGGTCTTCTTTCAGTTTGATACTCACCGTGTTCCTTTCAGCCCCAGGACTGAAAATTTACACTTGCATTTCACTCAGCTGATGTGGAGCACGCCTCCCACAAGAGGAGCAGAAGATGCCAGGTGTGCAGTCTCCCAGCTTCCCTCGCAGCCAGGGCGTGGGCACAGGACTGGGACCCATCAGTCAGATGCACCCGCTGCCGACTGAGTCTGGGTTCAGAGCTGGGAAGAGCAGGGGCCACATAGATCCCACTCGGGTGGGCAGGTGGTGGCGGGGGCAATCAGACCTGTTTCTCAAGAAGCGGTGGCAGCCATGGTGGTCATGGCAGCACCCAAGTCCCACAGGGGTGGTGCAAACCACAGTGTCTGTGCTCGGTGGTGGGAGGGAGGGAGCCAAAGGGGTGCTTTCACCAGCCCAGCAGCGTGGCATGCTTCGGAGCCTTGTTCCTCTCTGCAAAGCCTCCAGGCCTGGCTCTCCAGCCCTCCCCGAATGCTGATGGGACACCTGCCATCCTTCAGCTAATTCCCTTTGTGCTTCCATTGGCCAGTCTGCTTCTCTTGTGTGCTACTAAGAACCATGATGGATAGGTTTCTGCAGACGTCATCTGATCTCCCACTGCATTATGTGCTCCCTACCCCAGGCTTAGGGACAGCACTTGCTCTTGGAACTTGACAGCTCTTTACAAGGTCCTTTATTGGCTCCTCTTACTCCATCCTTCTTTTCATGTTAGTGTTTGTTAATAGTTATGAATATTTATAGGCTTCATGTTACTTGTTGGAAGATAGAGCAATAGAGATGATCCATTCTGATAAACTGAGAGGAAAAAAGACGTTTCAAAACGAAAACAAAGCAAAACAAAAAAACCTCAGTGAGCTGTGGGACAATATATAAAGGTCTAACACATGTGTTTTGGGGATCCCAGAAAAGAAGAGAGAGAACAGGGAAGAAAAACTACTTGAAGAAATAATGCCTGACATCTCCAAAATTTGGAGGTAGACATAATTTACAAATTCAAGAAGTTCCGTGAACCCCAAGTAGGATAAGTACAAAGAAAAACCACATGTAGACGCATCATCGTCAAACTACTGAAAACAAAGGTTAAAGAGAAAGTCTTGAAAGCAGTCTGAATTAGACGAAGCACTGTATATGGGAGAACATTAACAAGAAAATTCACTGAGTTCTCATCGGAAACGATGGAAACCAGGAGACAGTGGAACAACATTTTAAAATGCTGAACAACAACAAAAAATAACTTTCGACTCAGAACTCTATCTATATTCAGGGAAAATATCCTTCAGGAATGGAGGCAAAATAAGGACATTTTGAGATAGATGAAAACTAAGAGAATTAATCAACAGATCTGCACTAAAAGAAGTGCTAAAGGAGGTCTTTCCACCTGAAGAAACGTGATAGTAGAGGGAAACCTTGATCTTTGGGTAGAGACGAAGAACACCAGAAATGCTAAATACGTGGGTAAACATTTAAACATTAAAGAATACTTATTTGCTCTTAATTTCTTTATTATACATATGACTATTTAAAGTAAAAGTTATAATAGTATATTGTAGGTTTTATAATCTGTGTAGACATAATACACTTGGCAACTACAGCATAAAAGATGGGGCAGAGGGGGAAGGAATCTATGTGGTAGAAAGGTTCTTACATTTATGTGAAGTGGTACAATGTTAGCCACAACCAGACAGTAAAAAGTTAGGGATATACAGTAAGTCCCCTACATACAAACCTTCAAGTTGCAAACTTTCAAAGATGCGAATGTGCATTCGTATGTCCAATCACGTAAGTTAGTTCACGTGTCTGGCATACATTGTCACATGCATGCATCCTCTACAAGTGATTGTGCTTTTGTGTACTTTACTGAGCAGTACTGTATAGAGTAAAGTAGTACAGTATCTTTATTTCAAGTCCAGGCTGTCTGGAAGCAAGTGTAAAAGCAGTGGTGATGTAGCTGGTACTGCTAAGAAGAGCCAAGCGATAATGATGGAAACAAAAGTGAAAATACTTGAGAGAGTGGAGCCAGGCGAAAAGATTGTAGACATTGCTTGTTCTTATAACCTGAATCGTTCAACCATTGGCACGATTCTAAAGAACAAGGACAAGATCATGGAACATGTGAAGTCTTCTGTGCCGATGACGTCGACAATAATATCGAAGAAGTGTGGAAAAGGGATGGAGGAGATGGAGAAACTCCTCAGTGTGCGGATGCAGGATCAACATCAGCGCTGAGTCCTGCTCAGCTTAATGCTGATTCAAGAGAAAGCTAAAAGCCTTTATGAAGACTTGAAGAAGAAACATGGCAAAGAATCAGAGGGCACATATTTTAATGCCAGCCATGGCTGGTTTCATTGGTTCAAGGCTAGAGCCAACCGTCACAATGTAAAAATAAGTGGCAAGGCAGCGATTGCAGATACAGTAGCTGCCTGGGAATTTCCTGAAACGCTTTGAGAAATTATTGATGAAGGCCACATTTACCCAAGCAGGTGTTTAATGTGGATGAGACAGGACTGTACTGTAAGAGGATGCCAGACCAAAGTTACATCAGTAAGGAGGAAAAGTTGATGCCAGTGCATTGAGAGTATCATTGGCTCTGGGTGGAGATGGACCCAGAAGACTCTGGAAAGTAGACTATGCAGCATGCCCATCTCCAGGGATGGGGACCGTGGCAGGGACAGAGGTAGGGACAAAAAAAAGGCAGGGAAAGAGAAAGTGAACTGGTGGAAGAAGAAAAGATAGGGTAATGTTTTTGCATGTGTAACACTCGAAATACTTTGGTGTTTGTACTGGTTCAACCATTCATGGCCTAGTGCCCGAGTCGTTTCCCGGTCTGCTCCAGCATCAAGTGGTTACAGTTATGGATTGCAAATTTATTGACATTTGACATCTACACCAGCCTTCCTTTGATCAACAGAACTCTCTGCTGCCAAACTGAATAATTACAGAAGATTTCAGCAGTCACAGGGATGCCAAAAAGGTCATTAAATCACCTTGAAAAAAAAAGTTGATGCCAGGGTATAAAGCAGCAAAGGATAGGCTAACTCTGTTGTTTGGTGGCAATGCTTCCAGTGATATGAAGCTGAAGCCTCTCTTAGTTTATCATTCAGAGAACCCAAGAGCCCTTAAAAACATAGCCAAGGGCTCTCTTCCTGTTGTGTGCAAGAGTAACCCCAAAGCCTGGGTGACACAGACCATTTTACAGGACTGGGTTTTCCACCACTTTATCCTGGAGGTAGAGAAACATTGCTTGGAGAAGGACGTCCCTCACATTCAACATTCTTTTGCTGCTCAACAATGCTCTGGGCCACCCCCCCATTCATCGACAAGTTTCATCCCAACATCAAAGTAGTGCATCTGTCACCGAATACTACGTTGCTCATCTAACCTATGGACCAGGGAGTTATAGCGACTTTCAAGAAATATTATTTACCTCACACTTTTCGTCAGGCAGTAAAGGCGAGTGACCAATCAGGAACAATCGTGGCAATTTTGGAAAGACTATAACATCTACAAGGCCATAAAAGACATTGACTTTGCTTGGCGTGAGGTTACGGCTGTCACCATGAATGGGGTTTGGAAGAACCTTTGCCCACAGTTTGTTCATGATTTTCGTGGATTTGAGAAGGTGGATGAGGAGTCCAAAGAGGTCTTCAGCAACTTAGTGACCCTCAGCGAGAAGCTGGAGCTAGATCTGCAAGAGGACGACTTCACTGAACTCCTTGGTGTGCAACATGAGGAGCTTACTGATGGAATTGGAGGCCCAGAGAAAGGATGAAGAGGGACAGGAGGAAGAAGATGTAACGGAAGGACCAAAGAGATTCATGACGCCGGAAATGGCAAGGGGATTTTCTTTATTTGAGGAGGCACTGTTAGTTTATGAGGCACAGGACCCGAACGTAGAACGGTACCCGAAGGTTGCAGCAGCTGTTCAGAATGCAATTCAGTGCTACCTTGTTATCTATGACGAGAAAAAGAGAGCTACTACCCAGACATCACTGGATCATTTTTTAAGAGGGTAGGTAGAATTGAATCCAGCAAGGAGCCAGAGCCTGTGCCATCCACGTCAGGCATGAGTGACATTGCAGCTTGCACTCTGTCACCTATTGCTGAGGATCCTTCAGCTCTACCATCTCCCACCTCCTCTACCTCCTCCAGTGAGTAACACTTCCTGCCTGTTTGCTTGATGCCAGCTGTTGTACTGCACTACTGTACTATTCAAGGCACTGTACTGTAAGATTAAAAATGTTTACTTTATTTTTTGTGTTTGTATTTTTATGTATCATTTGTGTGAAAAGTATTATAAACCATTACAGTGCAGTACTATATAGCCGATTGGGTTTGTTGGGTGCCTAGGCTAACTTTGCAGGACTTACGGACAAATTGGACTTATGAACGTGCTGTCGGAATGGAACTCATTCATATGTGTGGGACTTACTGTATATTATAATGTTTAGAATAGCAAAAAGTGATAATTGCCTAAAAAGGCAGTAGATTAGTTAAAATGTAATTGAAAAAATTGATTATCTCAGGCACGAAAAAGAGAACATAGGAGCAAAAATAGATGGACAGGGCTTCCCAGGTGGCACAGTGGTTGAGAATCTGCCTGCTAATGCAGGGGACACAGGTTCGAGCCCTGGTCTGGGAAGATCCCACATGCCGTGGAGCAACTAGGCCCATGATCCACAACTACTGAGCCTGCGCGACTGGAGCCTGTGCTCTGCAAAAGAGAGGCCACGATAGTGAGAGGCCCACGTACCGTGATGAAGAGTGGCCCCGCTTGCTGCAACTAGAGAAAGCCCTAGCACAGAAACGAAGACCCAACATAGCAATCAACCAATCAATCAATAAAAAAAAAATAGATGGACAGACAGTGCTATGGACTGAATATTTGTAAACCTTTCCCCCTCATTCACCTGTTAAATTCTAACCCCCAAAGGGATGGGATTTGGAGGTGGGGCCTTGGGAAGTGATTAGCCCATGAGGGGGGAGCCCTCATGAATGAGATTAGTTCCCTTATAAAAGAGACCCCAGACAGTTGCCTCATCCTGTTCTGCCATGTGAGAAGATGGCTAGTTGATACAACTAGACAAGAAATCAGTCCATATAAAGAAGAGCTTTATTACTATTACTTTATTATTCAGCCGTACAAAGGAACGAAATTGGGTCATTTGTAGAGACGTGGATGGATCTAGAGACTGTCATACAGAGTGAAGGAAGTCAGAGAGAGAAAAACAAATATCGTATATTAATGCATATATGTGGAACCTAGAAAAATGGTACAGATGAACTGGTTTGCAGGACAGAAGTAGAGACACAGATGTAGAGCACAAATGTGTGGACACCAAGGTGGGAAAGTGGTGGGGGCGGGGGGGTGGTGCTGTGATGAATTGGGGGATTGGGATTGACTTATATACTCTAATATGTATAAAATGGATAACTAATAAGAGCCTGCTGTATAAAAAAATAAATAAAATAAAATTCAAAAATTAAAAAAAAAAAGAAAAAAGAATAGCTTTATGACATTAACAATCACAGCAGAAACCCACCTGTAAAGACAGATTGACCAACGTGCCACCATGGGCTCTGCATCTCTAACTTTACTCTTCCAACTCGGCAGCCTTGCAGGGAGGCCTTCCTATTGGTGGAAGGCCAATGGGCGTGTCTTTTGCTTCCGGAGGCGCCAAGCCTTGGGACCTCACGCCCTCAGTGCGCGTGGCTACTGCTGCTTCCGTAGCAAAGCGCCTCCTCACGTGCTCTTCTGATCCAACCACTTTCTGTGTAAGGAGACGTCTAGATCTTTCTCCCTCATCTTCCTCGGGCTTCCGGGAGCACCCGGAAACCCACGTGGCGTTCGCACAGAGTGCCTGGAACAGTCGGCTGCACAGTTCCTGGCTGCAGTGCTGAGACGAGCTCTTCAGCCCCTTCTGAGCGGGACTCCGGCGTCATCCACAGAGTCACAGAAAGTCAGGAGACAGGCGGGGGCTTTGCCGGGGGCTGGACTCCGCAGGTACTGGGGGCGCTGGGAAGGAGTGGAGGTGGGGGGAGGGCTACGGGCTGCTCGATGGGGAGTGGGGGAGGGGCGGCGGAGGGCAGCGGGCTGAAGGGGGGCTGGGGGAAGGGTCTCCCAGTGTGCGGGTCCGAGGGGAGGACCGCTGGCTGCCAGGGTGGCTGGTGGGGTCGTTCTGGAGTCGGGGTGCAGAGGGTGGGGTAATGGCTAAGCACGGGGGGGGGCCTGGAGCAGAAGGCTTCTTGTTGGGCGGGTGGGGCCGGCTTTGGGGGCCAGAGGAGAGGACGACTGGCTGTGGGGGTGGGGAGGACGCGACGGGCGGGCCACTCCCCCTCCTCGGGCTGAGACACGAGGCGAGGGCTAACGGCTGCTGCGTGTGGCGGGAGGAAGGCGGAGCTACTCCTGGCGCAGGCGCGGGTCGATGCGGAGGACTCTCGGGCCCCCTCCCCGGGCCAAGACACGAGGCGAGGGCTAACGGCTGCTGCGTGTGGCGGGAGGAAGGCGGAGCTACTCCTGGCGGAGGCACGGGTCGGTGGGTAGGACTCCCGGGCGTGGGTGCGGTAGGCGTTATGGGAGCTCCCGCCGGGGCGGGGGGTGGGGTGGGGGGGGAGGACGCTCGTGGCAGGAAGGGGGCTCTGGCTCCCAGTTGGGCGAGGGCAAGAGGGGTGGGCTCTGCGTCTGGGGTGCGAGAGGCGAGAGACCCTGGCTCTGGGGGTGCTCGGGGGAGGACTCCCCGGTGTGGGGAGGTGAGAGAGGCAGTCTGATCTCTAAGCATGGGGGGCGCCCGGCTTGCAGGGCCCAGAGCGGATCGCCAGCAGGTGGTGGGCGGGGGAGGGTGTATGGGGGGATGTAGTGGGGGGGGGCGGGGAGGAGCCGCCTGGCCACGAGGGGCGTAAGTGATGCTGAGAGGGGAGGCGCTGGGGCTGCTGTGATCTGGTGGAGGCTGTTGACCATGGCAGATGGATTTGTGGGGGTCCAGGGAGGGGTCCTGCCCTGCTGCATGAGGCATCAAGAAGCTCTGATGGCTGCCGGGGTGGGGCTAATGGCTAAGGGTGGGGGGGGGTCCAGAGCGGAGGGCTTCCTCCTGGGCGGGTGGGGCCGGCTTTGGGGGCCAGAGGAGAGGACGACTGGCTGTGGGGGTGGGGAGGACGCGACGGGCGGGCCACTCCCCCTCCTCGGGCTGAGACACGAGGCGAGGGCTAACGGCTGCTGCGTGTGGCGGGAGGAAGGCGGAGCTACTCCTGGCGCAGGCGCGGGTCGATGCGGAGGACTCTCGGGCCCCCTCCCCGGGCCGAGGCACGAGGCGAGGGCTAACGGCTGCTGCGTGTGGCGGGAGGAAGGCGGAGCTACTCCTGGCGCAGGCGCGGGTCGATGGGGAGAACTCTCGGGCCCCCTCCCCGTGCCGAGGCACGAGGCGAGGGCTAATGGCTGCTGCGTGTGGCGGGAGGAAGGCGGAGCTACTCCTGGCGCAGGCGCGGGTCGATGGGGAGGACTCTCGGGCCCCCTCCTCGGGCCGATACAGGAGGGGAGGGCTAACGGCTGCTGCGTGTGGCGGGAGGAAGGCGGAGCTACTCCTGGCTGAGGCGCGGGTCGATGGGGAGGACTCCCGGGCGTGGGCTCGGTAGGCGTTATGGGAGCTCCCGCCGGGGCGGGGGATGGGGTGGGGGGCGGAGGACGCTCGTGGCAGGAAGGGGGCTCTGGCTCCCGGGTGGGCGAGGGCAAGAGGGGTGGGCTCTGCGTCTGGGGTGCGAGAGGCGAGAGCCCCTGGCACTGAGGGTGCTCGGGGGAGGACTCCCCAGTGTGGGGAGGTGAGAGAGGCAGTCTGATCTCTAAGCATGGGGGGGCGCCCGGCTTGCAGGGCCCAGAGCGGAACGCCAGCAGGTGGTGGGCGGGGGAGGGTGTATGGGGGGATGTAGTGGGGGGGCGGGGAGGAGCCGCCTGGCCACGAGGGGCGTAATTGATGCTGAGAGGGGAGGCGCTGGGGCTGCTGTGATCTGGTGGAGGCTGTTGGCCATGGCAGATGGATTTATGGGGGTCCAGGGAGGGGCTCTGGCCCACTGCATGAGGCATCAAGAAGCTCCAGGTCGCCTCTGTCCGGGTGGCACAGGAATTGCAGAGGTGGGTGGGCGGGGCGAGGCCCTGGCCTCCACACACTGTACAGATTGTTTACGAGGGTGCTTTGCACATTCACCCGGACAGGCCATACCAGAGTTGTAAAAAAGTCTCCATAAATTTAACAGTATTGCAATTTTACATGATAAGTTTTCTCATCACGGGGAAATGTTATTTGACGGTACTAATGGTAATATATCTTTAAATATTGGAAAACCCATGGATGAAAGAAAAAAATCACAGAGGGACTTAGAAAATATTTCAAAGTGAATACTCAAAAAACACAACTTACCAAAATTAGTGGGAGGCAGCAAAAAGCGACAGGAGGAAACTGTATTCCTCTAAATGCTTCTGTTAGAAGAGTCAGGACATAAAATCAGTGAGCTAACAGCCCATTTAGAGATGCTAGAAGAAGAAGAGCAAAGGAAACATAAAATGAAGTAATAAGAGAGCTAAGAGAGGAAATCAGTGATAGAAAGCAAATTATGGACACGATGAACAAAGCCATGCTCTTCTTTGAAAAGAGCAAGAAAACTGAGAAAGTCCTAGAGCGATGAATCAAGGAAAAATAGAAAGAACGCTGATCACCAATGTCAGGAATGAAAGAGGGCTAACGTTACGGATCAGATGTACATTACAAAGAGAATATAGGGATATTATGGAAATGTTTATGCTAAAAAATTTGAAGACTTGAAAAATCCCTTGGGAGAAAGGTAGCTTCCTAAAACTGAGGCCAGAAATGGAGAAAATGTGACGAGCCTTCTATCTTTTTTAAAAAATTATTTTATTTTATTTTATTATTGCTTCTTGAGTCATATACAAGAAGTGCTCTTTTATTATTATTTTTAAAATTTATTTTTACTTTTGGCTGCGTTGGGTCTTCGTTGCTGTGCGCGTGCTTTCTCTAGGTGCGGCGAGCGGGGGCTACTCTTCGTTGCGGTGCACGGGCCTCTCATTACGGTGGCTTCTCTTGTTGCGGAGCACGGGCTCCAGGCATGTGGGCTTCAGTGGTTGTGTCACGTGGGCGCAGTAGTTGTGGCTCATGGGCTCTAGAGCGCTGGGTCAGTGGTTGCGGCGCGCGGGGTTAGTTGCTCCGCAGCATGTGGGATCTTCCCGGACCAGGGATCGAACCTGTGTCCCCTGCACTGGCAGGTGGATTCTTAACCACTGCACCACCAGGGAAGTCCCTAGCCTTCTATCTTGTAAATAAATTTAATTAATCAAAAAGAAGTTTCCTAAAGTCAAACAAACAAAACAGGGCAGGGAGGTGCTCCAGGCTGCTGCTGTGAGGGGCAGTAGGGTGGGCTGTGTGGCACAAACATGCTTCTCTCCCCTTTGCACCCACAGGCCGATTCCCACACTTCAACAGTCTGTGCACACCTGTTTGATCGCTTCCCCCCACCCTCAGGTCCTCGAAGATGGCGATGGCTCTGGCGATACTGCGGGACTGGTGCAGGTGGATGGGCGTGAACGCTCAGCGATCTCTGCTCATCCTGGGCATCCCGGACGACTGCAAAGACCAGGAATTCCAGGAGGCTGTGCAGGCTGCCCTGTGTTCCCTGGGCAGGTACCGAGTGCTGGGCAAGGTCTACAGAAAGGATCTGGGGTCGAGTGTTGCCCTGGTCGAGTTTGCTGAGTATTTAAATCGAAGCTTGATCCCCCGCCAAATACCAGGCAAGGGGGGGCCCTGGACTGTGGTCTGCCTGCCCCAGGCCCCTGATGCTGAGTCACAGGATAGACCCAATTTCCCTGCACAGCCCCAGAGACAAGCAGTGGTTGGCAGGGCAGGTGAGGCAGGAACTGCAGGTCACTCAGGAACTGCAGGTGAGGAGGAAGCTGCAGGGGACGCGGGAGCCGCAGCTATGGAGGGAGACGCAGGTGAGGAGGAAGCCTTAGGTGAGGTGGCAGCTGGAGGTGAGGAAGGAGCTGGAGTTGAGGCAGGAGCTGTAGGTGAGGAGGGAGCCTTAGGTGAGGTGGCAGCTGGAGGTGAGGCAGGAGCTGGAGTTGAGGAAGGAGCTGCAGGTGAGGCGGGAGCTGGAGGTGAGGCGGGAGCTGGAGGTGAGGCAGGGGATGGAGGTGAGGCAGGGGATGGAGGTGAGGCAGGGGATGGAGGTGAGGCAGGAGCTGCAGGTGAGGCAGGAGGTGCAGATGAGGAAGGAGATGCAGGTGCGGCAGGAGCTGCAGGTGAGGCAGGAGGTGCAGGTGAGGCAGGGGATGGAGGTGAGGAGGGAGCTGCAGGTGAGGCGGGAGCTGCAGGTGAGGCAGGAGCTGGAAGTGAGGCAGGAGCTGCAGGTGAGGAGGGAGCTTCAGGTGAAGAGGGAGCTGCAGGTGAGGCGGGAGCCGCAGGTGAGGCAGGAGCCTCAGGTGAGGCAGGAGCTGCAGGTGGGGAAGGAGCTGAGGGTCAAGCAGGAGCTGAAGGTGAAGCACGAGTGTCAGATGAGGAGGGAGTTGCAGGGGACAGAAATGTTGCAGGCGTGGCAGGACTTCTGAATATGGCAGGACCCACGGGCGAGGCAATGACTGCAGCTGAGAAAGCAGCTGTGGAAGCGGCAGCCGCCCTGGGTGAGGCAGGGCCCTGGACCCAGCAGTGGAGGCAGGCCTTGCAGCCCGTGCTAGAGAAAATGGGCTACAAGGAGCTGGGAACCTTCTCGGGGGTGGAAGAGCCGGGCCACGGGGAAGAGTCCTTTGAGAGCTGGCTGGAGCAGGCCAACGACATGCTGCACCTGTGGCGCCACGTGTCGGAGAGGGAGAGGAGGCGGCGGCTGGTGGAGAGCTTGCGCGGCCCCGCGCTGGACCTCCTGTGCGGCCTCCTGGCGGAAGATCCCGAGCTGGCTGCCCAGGACTGCCTGGCCGCGCTGGTGCAGGGGTTTGGGAACAAGGATCCCCGGGTGAGCGCTCGGCTGAAGCTCCTGACCTGTGCCCAGCGGCCTCGGGAGACTCTCTTTGCGTACGTCATGCGCCTGGAAGGCCTGCTGCAGTCGGCCCTGGAGAAGGGGGCCATCCACCCGGCCACGGCGGACCAAGTGCGCGCCCGGCAGGTGCTGACGCGGGCCCGGCTGAACGACGCGCTCCAGAAGGAGCTGAGGAGGATGCGGCTGATGCGGAGGCCTCCCGGCTTCTTGGGGATGCTGCGGCTCGTCCAGAAGGCCGAGGCCTGGGAGGCCGACCCGGCCAGCAGTGAGCAGTTCCCAGGGGGAGAAGAGGCCCGTGTGGACGTGGCAGTCCTGGCAGCAGCCGCCCAGGCCGCCCCGGCCCGTGAGGCCATCACCGAGGGCACCACTGCAGATGGCACCAAGGCCTCCCCGGCCGGTGAAGATACCACCGCCCAGGCCGCCCTTTCCAAGGAAGGTAGCGCCGAGGACCACCCAGCGCGTGAAAAGGCCAGTGAGGCAGTTGCCGGCACTGCCAAGGCTGGCGAGGCGGCCCCTGAAGATCATGGTGCCGCCAGGGCAGCCCCTGGCCCTGGGGAGACCAGCAAGGCCTCCGCAGCCACTCAGGAAGATGGAAGTGCTCCCGCCCCTGCGGGCCTAGGTCAGGCAAGACCCTCAGGTGCCCCCGGGGCCCCCATGCCTGGCCGGGTGGGCAGTGCTTCCCCGGTGGCCCCGGGAGATCCGGGCTGGGAGCCAGAGGGCCTCGCCCAGGCAGGAGGCCAGGAGGCCGAGGAGCCCCCCGAGGAGGGGCTCAAGCCCATCCCGGAAGTGCCGGGAAATGAGGACGGGGCTGCAGAGATGAGCCCCCCGGGGTCCTCCTCGGGCCAGTAGTCTCAGCAGGCCCCGGGGCCCCCAGGCTTGGCGGCAGGGGGAGGCCAGGCCAGGCAGCCTCCTGGCCCCATGTTAAGGGCCACTCAAGGTGCCTAGGCCTCCCTCCTGAGAGGGGACCCCTATTCATCATCCCCTGGGGCAGGCTGCTCCCTGCACTGGCAAGCCCAAATGTGTCCCTGTAGGCCCCAGAGGGACCCAGGTGTCAAGGAACCCCCCAGCCCCCGCTCCCCTCCCCCCAACACACACACCCTAGCCATCGTCCCCCCCCTCCCCCCAACACACACACCCTAGCCATCGTCCCCCCCCTCCCCCCAACACACACACCCTAGCCATCGTCCCCCCGCGCGGCCCTGAGGAAGGGAGACGGGGGGGGCGGGTATGGAGGGCCGCCGGGTGGGGTGTAGCGGAGGCATTTTGTTGGGGACGCTGCGGGGGGGGGCCGGGACCCGTGGCCTCCGGTGGCCATTAGAAGTTCCTCTCTATGTTATCATGCCCTCTGTTCAATGGTTTCAGTCAATGTTTTTGGTTAATAAATTTCCCTGAAAGTTTCAGCTGAGTCTGGCCTCTGCTGTGGGCAATGGAGGGAGAGGGCTGCTGGGGGTGAGGGCGGGGGTCCACAGTACGATTCCTGCTCAGCACCCATGGGACACCTCTCCAGTGAGAGGGGAGGGTAGGCACTTTGCAGACCCAGACATGGTGAGAGTTTTCCTTCCATTTCATAGGTGAATTGTAAAGTTTTGGGGTTCAATTTGTTCTCATGCTGGGATGGTCATGTGTCCTATGTGTTCTGAAAATGGGTGGGGGTAATCCTGGTTTTCTCCTTCACTGGGGGCAGGTGCCACTGGCATCCAATTCCTGGGATCCAGGACCGCTCAAAGTGCGTGATGCACGGCGTGGGGCCCCGAAACAAGGAGCTGTTGTGCCAGGAGGTCTCTAGCCTCCTTGGTGAGAAAGCCAGTATTCGACTGATAGCGTTTTGAAAAAGCCCAAATGTCCTTAAACTTGAGGGATCCTAAAATGTGAAACTCTCACTGTGGAACAACAGTGACAGCACTCAGCAAGCAGCTGGAAATCTCGCCTGGACACTCGTGCGGTTTCTAGGAGAATGGGCACAGACATCCCGACACCACCTCCAGCTGCAAACAGATTTGCTCTCGAGAAGAAAGGACCAGACTGGTGTCACGCACAGGGCGAAGGCCCAGTTGTGTGCGGGGTGGTGGGCAGGGGTGCTCTCTGAAGTGGTAATGTTCAGGGATGGGGGGACCTGGGTTTCATGCTAAGGGCAGTGGGAAGCTGTTGGACCATTTAGGCAGGCCCAGTGGACGCTTTTCATTCCTTCTGTCCCGGGACGTTGCTAGTTTATGAGGCTGAGCACAGCGCCCACAAGAGGAGCAGAAGATGCCAGGTGTGCAGTCTCCCAGCTTCCCTCGCAGCCAGGGCGTGGGCACAGGACTGGGACCCATCAGTCAGATGCACCCGCTGCCGACTGAGTCTGGGTTCAGAGCTGGGAAGAGCAGGGGCCACATAGATCCCACTCGGGTGGGCAGGTGGTGGCGGGGGCAATCAGACCTGTTTCTCAAGAAGCGGTGGCAGCCATGGTGGTCATGGCAGCACCCAAGTCCCACAGGGGTGGTGCAAACCACAGTGTCTGTGCTCGGTGGTGGGAGGGAGGGAGCCAAAGGGGTGCTTTCACCAGCCCAGCAGCGTGGCATGCTTCGGAGCCTTGTTCCTCTCTGCAAAGCCTCCAGGCCTGGCTCTCCAGCCCTCCCCGAATGTTGATGGGACACCTGCCATCCTTCAGCTAATTCCCTTTGCGCTGCCATTGGCCACAGTGAGATGTGACGACTAAAGATTCCAAGTGGTACAAGGGCCTCCCAACGACACGCCTCGAAAGGACCCCCAGCCCCCAGGCTCCTGCTGGGTGGCTGGGGGTTGGAAGGTCATGCCTGCAGGGCGAGTCTGGGGGAAAGCAGGCGCGCGGGGCGGGTGGGGCTTAAGGTGCGGGGCCCTAGGAGAATGGGGTCAGGGGCTGGGTCTTCGCCTCCTGTCTCTTGGAACTGAAGTGTGAGGGGGAGCCAGTCTGATGGTGAGAGCAGGGCCTGCGGTCTGTGCTCAGAGGCAGGGCGCGCGCCGCTGCCTGAGCAGCCCGTCCAGGCCCAGGTCAAGCTGGTGCCTCCTGCCAGCTGGGTGCGCCTGCTCCGCAGTGAAGATGAGCCTGTGAGGAGCGCGGGCGAGGCCCTGGGATCGGGAGTCTCGAGGCACAGCTTCAGTGAGTGTGTGTGTGTGAGTATGGGGTGTGCACACGTGGCGTATATGTGGGTGAGTGTGTGTGGTCCATGTTAATGTGTGTGGGTGTGTGGTTTATGTGAATATGTGTGTGTGACTTTGTGTGGGGGATGTGTGAGTGTGTGTGAGTGTGTGTGCTTTTATGAACGTGTGAGTGAGTGTGGGAGCAGAGTGGCTTCTCTCTCAGGCTGAATTACTTTCTCTGAGACTTCCAGTGGCTTCCCTCTTCCCCGTGAACTGGAGGAAGAGCACATCAGCTGACTCCTTCCAACTGAGGGGGCCAAGGAGACTGGTTGTGGGGGGACCCTGTCCCCAGTGTCCTGCCCTGTCTCCATTCCCCGAAGCTTCAGGTGCTGTACTCATGTCCCACATGGAGTGGCCAGAGACGTCTCCACAGGCCTTGACATCCTTTCACATTTCCTTCTCCGTCTCCGGCCCGCAGTCCAAGCCCACATTTTCTAGCCCCTCCTGGCCCTGCTGGGACCTGAGGCAGCTGGCAGAGGCCCACAGAGTGGCGCGCCCTCCACCCCCTGCCACGCCCTTTCCAGCAGACACGGCTATGTCCGTGGCTCTGCAGCCAAGGGCTGCCAGCTCACTGTGTGGACGGCTCTCCCTGAAGCCCCGGGCAGACGCTGCTGGTGCCCCCTCCAAGCTCCAGTCCCATCTTGGTGCCAGCCCAGTCCCTGTGTGCAGAGGCACATGGCAAATGGCCACTGAGATTCCCCCTATGGAGTGGCTGCTTGGGCGGGCAACTCGGTGCCTGTCCCTTGGGGGGACACTGTGGAATTGGTCTTGAGCAGCTCCCCACAGGGGCTTGGTGTGGGAGCTTAAGCCTTGCTCTGCAGACACATTCTAGTGGTCACACTGGGCTTTGGGGGACAAGTTCACCAGAGCGGGGCTCCAGGGACTCTGCTGGCAGCCAGGCCCCCCAGGGAGCCAGCGACTTCTGGGTGAGCAGGGATCTGAGCTCAGGTTGGCCTTGAGGGAGCTTGTGAGCCTGCACTCCAGTGGCCGTCTTGCAGACCCCAAAGCCTGGTCTTTTTGAACACTTTGGGCTGGAGAGGCTGCTTCAATCATCGTCGTGTAAGCTGTCAGTCTTTCCATCTGGTGCGTTCCAGACATCTGGCTCATTCCAAGCTCTTGGGGAATCCGAGAACCTTGCCATGGGGGCTGCATCAGGAACTCGTGCTGGCTGCCAGCTCTGCTACAGGGCGGTGCTGCCCTGCGGGGTCCCCAAGAGGTCAGGCCCCAGCAGTTTCCCCTCAGTGATCCTTTCGCCGAGCCCTGCCCTCTGGCGCCCATGGACACAGGTGCTCTCAGGGCTGGGGGGCTCAGGGACCCAAGGGCACACGTGTACTTCTAAAGCAGAAGGTGGATGTTTGCAGGTGCACATAGAGGGGCAGCGAGGAGGGGTGGAGGAAGCAGTGAGGCATCCCCAGCTGGGAGACAGCACTTGTCAAGTGTACCGTGTTGCTTGGGGTAAACTGCAACTAATTTTCCCAGGATTCCCTGCTCCTTATGGTCCCAGGTTCAGGTTGACCACAGGCTGCTGGTTCCTTGCTGCCCATTGCTTCGCTTTGTCCTCCTGGGGTGCCTCGCAGTCCTCATTGCCTTTGCCTTTCAGCAGTTACCTCGGGCCACTTTCTCTTTAACTTCTTCCCAGGGAGCTGGGAAGGTCCGCTATCTAATGCCCTGGGTCACGGTTTAAGGAACCACTCAGCCTTGGGATTGCCCAAGACCCCCGACTTGGTCATCAAAGGGCTGGAGCCCATTCGCCACGTCCAGCCATGTTGGGATATCAGACATCTCCTTCTATGCTAGTCTTCAGATCCCTTGTGAGGCCCCTGAGAGGCAGCCAGCTGAGGGCTGGCTCTCAGCCATGACACATCTCCCAAGGACCTAGTGTGACGTGTAACAGACACATTGGATATGACCTCACAAGTATGATGGCTGGCGGAGGGCAGGGCTGGGTGACAGTTCTCACCCATCTTCTTCCCCATAGAGCAGCTCTCAGCCTGGACGGGCTAGGTCTTCCCAGCCTGGGCCCCTCCCCAGTCGAGAGCCTGTGAGCTGGTGGAGCTGGGTGCTCTGTGCTCCTGCCTGAATCTTAGCTGCCTGTGAAAGATACCGACTTAAGCAAGGAAGTTCCTTCAAAGCCTTGGGCTTTCCCCCTCTCCAGTTTAACAGAAAAATGATGGGCTGGCCTGGCTTCAAAGAGAAAAATGGCTACAACACCAGACCAAAAATTAGGAAGCTGTCCAACCAAACACTGCTATGTCTGGTCAGGGATAGGGAGCAAGCTGGGCCAGCAATGCATCCTCAGAACTGGAGCAGGAATCAGACTGCCCCAAAGTCCAAGGTTACAGTCCGGAAGATCTGGTTAGATTAATGAAAATTAAGGACACAGAACACTGGAGCAGTGGAATGTCACTGTGGAGACCCAGGGAGAAGATGTGGACATGTTGGCAAAATCAAGGGCATTCACAGCCCAATATGGGCCCTATACATAAAATGGAAACAGCAACAATTACAAAAATAATAAGAGGAGGAAGGGAACGGAAGCAAACAGGAAAAGAAAAGCACATCACAAGGGGAATTACACGAATAATACAGGAAGACTCTAGATAAAAACAAAAGAAAACAAATTTAAAAAACCCCAAAACTCCATAGATGCAAAAAAGTTTTAGAAAACATGATTGCTCAGAATAAAATTTGAAGAAGAGATGTAGGGTTCAAAGAAGAGACTATAAGAAGGCAGAAGGAAATGAAAGGAACGTAGCAGAACTCAGAAAAGAACTGGAAGAGAAAAATAGAAATATTACTGAGATGAAAGCCACACTGAGAGCAATAACGATTCAAGTAAATGTGACCAAGGAGACCACGTACATAATGGCCACCTGGGGACATAGCAGTTAGGCTTGAAGAAATCACAGAATACAAAATGGGAGAGAGTAGAAGATTGGAGAACAGACGACAATCTGGGAGATAACAAAGGAGATACAACACATATATAATTGGTTTCCTAAAAAAGAGAACGATCAAGAGAAGAATATCTTCCTGGGAAAAGTCATGCTGGCCTTAGACTTCTCTGAATCAGTTCTCAGTGCCAGAAGCCAGTGGGAAAAGTTTTCCAAACTTCTGAGGAAAAGACAGTTTGCTCCGAGAATGTTCCATTCATCCAACTTGTCCTTCAAGTCTAAAAGCAGAAAGTTAAAATTACCACTGAAAAATAAAGGCTAGCCAACTAAAAGATGAATTGAAGCAAAGAACTTAGAAATGGAAGAACAATCCTGACCACTGAATCCATTTATATGCAGAACTAATATTCCATAACTGTGGAATTATGCATTCATGCTTATCCTACTATAGGACAGAACGTAAATCTTAGAAATCTTGACAATGTAAAAGTAATAATCTAACCAAAACCAGACGTGGAGGACTGAGGGGGCGGGAGGAAGAGTGTGGAATGATTTGTTCATCTGTTAGAGCAGAGAGTCATTGGATACTGTGTTGGAGTATATCATTAACATAATACTTCAGGGACTTCCTTGGCGGTCCAGTGGTTAAGACTCTGAGCTCCCAAAGCAGGGGGCAGAGGTTTGATCCCTGGTTGGGGAACTAGGATCCCACATGCCATGCAAGGCATGACCTAAGACATAAAATAAATAAATAAATAAAGATTAAAGTTTAAAAAAAAACCCAAAATATAATATTTCAAATATTTCAAAAAGCTTAGCATTTTTCAGAATTTCACTCTTTAACTTTTGTGGGATCTTTTAGGAACTAATACTCCTTGTAAAGAAACGTTTAGTACAAGTTCAGGTTTCTTGCGATTTCTTTTTCTTTGTTCCCAATCAAATTAAGTGAGTGTAATACAGGCATACATCACATATCTCAGGTTCGGTTCCAGACTACCTTGATAAAGTGAATATTTCAATAAAGCGAGTCCTGCTCAGTTATTTATTTGAGAAGTATTCACTGTACCCCTCCTGCGTACGTTTGTCAGTCGAGGGAGGACGGGGCCTGGGCTGGAGTCATCGGCAGGGATAATGGAAAGGGGTGGATGGCTGGACCGGGGGTCCACCGAGGGGCTGAGAAAACAAGGGTTCCTGATGGACTGGAGAGGGGCGTGGGCTTGTGGTTGAGGAAGAGAGACGAGTCAAGGATGATGGGGAGGTTTTCAGCCTGGGCAACTGGATGGGAGTTACTGGTCAGCAGGTGTGTCCATCAGGGGGCGGGGGATGTGCTCCTAACCTGGGCTGCTCTCGTGTTGGGAGAGGGAAGGGCACAGGTTGAGGAGGACATCACCCTGCACGCAGCCTCTGCTGGGTCCTCACTCAGTGTGCCCTGCTGGGAACTGCCTCCCCTGCCACACTGGCATCTGTGCCCACAGGCTGGTAGCATCCATCCTCCAAGGCTTCTTTCTAGGTCAAGGTGGCTTTCATGGCTGGCCTGGGAAGCCAGCTCTGAGTAGCATGCGTGGTTCAGGTGGAGAAAGAAACAGATTCAAGTCCCAACAAGCTACATCTATCGGCCCTTGGCGCAGTGTGTGTGTGTGTGTGTGTGTGTGTGTGAGTGTGAGTGTGAGTATGTGGGGGAGCTTCTCATAGATGGAGACAGGCACCCTCTATGGGAAACGGTTGTGTCCCAGAGCCCAGTAGGGGCCCCCCCGGTGCAACGCCTCCCAGCTCTGGAGCCACGTTGGGTGATGATAGGGAATGGGCAGGAGGCCAGAAGTATCGAGAAGTATTGCTCCCCTCCCCAGCAGCCTCCCAGTAAGAGATGGGAGAGGGTGCTGCCGGCCCCCTTCACTTCCAAACAACAGCTGCAGAGGCTTGTCTTGGCTTGAAACTTCCCAGGGTACAGAGGGATGCTAGCGCTACCCCCTTTTCCGTCTGCCTCTGTCTCTCTGTCTCCGCCCCTCTCTCTCCCTCTCTCTGTGTCACACACACAAACACGAAGCCAAGAGGCCCCAGAGGAAAGCCGAGACCTCACTGGGTACAACGTAACCCTGTGCGGCTTCCAGTCAAAGCTAAGAATGATCTAGTCCTTCCTGTTCTCAGAACTGTGCTGTTTCCTAGACAACCAGTTTTGTCTAATCATGGTCAAGGCAACGTACATTTCTGCTCAGAATCAAGGTCACAGTATAATACCAATTCACCACGGCAACAGCAGAGTACTCATGTGACACGGGAGATGGGATTTGCAAGGAAAGCCACATGAAGAGTGCTAGTTCCCTGCCTGCCGAGCTAAGCTTCTTTGTCGCAGGGCCATGGTTATCCTGCACCGTGAAATAGGCTTTACCCTGGTGGAGTCTGGAACCCATGTCCTTAAGAGGTGCAGAGGCCCTTGTAAGTTTGACATAAGTAATTTGCCAGAGCCAGCCAGGCACGTGGTGCCACTGGTAAGCCAATGTGTCGCAACAGGATCATTCTACCTGACCTGGCTTCAGGGGCTTAGTTCCGTCTGCAAACCCACACAAGTCACCTTGCCCTTTGTAAACAAGCTCCGCGCTGCCCCAAGTCAAGCTCACTGTGGGACCCAGGCAGCCGCCCGCCATTGGTGGGTCTCAGACGGAATAGCTCTGATGAACTGAGGTTCTAGAACAAAACCTTGTAGCTTAAGATTTGATCCTTTTCCTAATTTTTAGTCCCAAGGCCAATTGTCAGTCACCTCCTAGCTCATGGCTCTCATCTCTGGCCCCCTGAAATCAGAGCGAGGAGGAAGTGCTCCTCTGCTTTGGTAAGCGTGGGCCTGCGACCGCCATGTAGTCTGTGAGTCTGAGCTCAGGTCCGGAGCCTTGGAGCCCTACAGCCCCATGGGCTGAGGTCTTCATGAAGGTGAATGCCACCTCGCACTGTCTGCCCTACCCCCAGCCCCATGGAGGGGACCGGCTGTTGGCCTCGGGAGAAAAGTGTGGAAAGAGAACACAGGCAGGAAGGAGGGCAAGAGGACCGCCTGGGCATGAGCCTGGCCGCGATCAAGGAGGGCTTGGGGACCTGGGTGGCTGCGCGCGTGTGTGGTCCATGTTGGGGGAGGGGGCGTGGGGAGGGGGCGGACTCCACACACTCTTACTGTTGCTGTTGATGTCAGAACTCGGGACGGCAAGTCCATGTCCCTTCTGCCCTCTATCCCAAGGCGGTGCCAGGTGTTTGAACTGGGGTAATGGGGTCCCACAGCAGTGACATTTTTTAAAAAGGCCACCAGGACAAAAGGAAACATTAGGTGTAACACCAGCTCCCGGGTGGCTTCGCATCCATCCTGGTCAGTGAGAACGCACAGGTAACCATGCTGGGTTAGTGAGTCCTCAAAAATGCACGCTTCTGACGACCCTCAAATGTCATGCGGGCCTCCCCCGGCCCTGATTCAAGTTAGGACGCATGGGCGGGGGCAGCCATTTCTCTGGTGCTGAAAGCAGGACATGTTTCTCAAGATGACATGAAACGTACAGGGTGGCAGGCCCAAAGCTGCAGCACCAGGAAAGAGGCACTGTGAGAGGGGCCTCCTCAGCGCTCCTGGAGCCCTGGGTCCTGCCTGAGGCGTTGAAGGCCAGTTTCAAGTCCCCCTCCTAGGTGAGGGCGGGTGATGGGGTCTCTGAGGGGCCCTCGGGAGCAGAGATGTAGTGAGAAGTGCCACTGCCTTCTATTTGTGTCTCTGAGCACCCCAACCAGAAAGAAGGTGGCACAGAGGAGCCCGCAGATACATTTTGCTCCTGGCATGCTAGCATCCCTCTCTGGCCGCCCGTGCCCTCTCCTTCCCAGGCAGGGTTGTGTCTCCACATTTGGGAGCCCAGACTCTGAAGCCCGCCGTGACACAGCACCGTCTCCAGGGGTCTCCTGCCTTGCCTCGGTTACTGCCTGTGACCTCATGGGCCACTTCTCTCTCACCCACTGGCCTGAGAGCCTCCCTTGGGGACCTCTCAGAGCCCAACTGACCCCTCTTCCACCCGAAGGCGCCATTTCCAGAAGCCCTGCCTTGGTGACTTCTATTTCAGAGCTCCAAGGCCTCGAGGTTGAGAACTGGCCCTCAGTCAGTGAGCACAGCTCCAAGGGCAGGGTCTGGGAGGGTGGCCAGTGGTGACAAGATCTGTCCTCGATCAGCAGCTCAGCTGATGGAAACATGTGTTCTAACTTAGAGAGTTCCATGACTCAGGCCAGGGTCTCCCAGGAAGGGCTGGAGGCAACTTCTGTAGCCACGTGGTCAAGTGATCAAAGCCCGCCTGATGGGAAACGCTCTCAACTCCACTGCTTTGGTTACCAACTTTCCGAAACTTACATTCTGTTCGGATCTCACGGTTCAAGGAAATGCCAAAAGCACTTTGTAGCAGATGCTGTGCTGGGCACTTTTCCACAGCTCACCTCATTTCATCTTTACAACCCCTCCCTTCACTTATTCTGCCAGTGGTCGTTGAGGCCCGGCCCATGCCAGGCTAGGTCTTGGGGCACATGAAAGCCCAGAGGATGGACTCAGGGAGGTGGACATTTATGGAAGACCCCACTCTCACGTTAGAAAAGAATGGACTGGGAGAAGTGCTCCAAAGTGAACAGATAGGATAGAGATGAACAGGGGTGGGACTCAGGGAAGACGATCTGAGCAGGTGACCTTGAATCTGAAACCTGAAAGACAAGCAGTAGGGGGCAGGAGGGTGTTCCATGGAAGTGAAACACTCGTGCCAAGGCCTCGTGTGGCACACGTGACCCAAAATGTGGAACACGATGGGAAACTGAGGCTTCCTTTGCCAGAACCATTATGTTATGACCCCACTTCTTTCCTGGCGGGATGACTATTTCCCTTTCATGACCACGAGCTCCGTGAGGGCAGGGAACGTGTGGTTCCCCCAGACACCCCAGCTCCTAGCCCTTTGCCTGTGCACAGCAGGTGTCGTTCTAGGACACCGAAGTTTGTGGAGCACCCGCTCTGGCCCGCTTGGGCCAGGAGTTCTGGGCACAGACATGGAACTCAGAGTTTGGTGGGGGAGTGGGAAGCTCCCTGTGGGCCACACACCCCCTTCCTAGAGGCCCGAGAGTGAGCCACCAGGGACCCCCGAGATCCATTTGGAAACCTTGGCTACAGCTGAGCCCACCAGCCTCACCATCCACTCTTGCTGGTAGGTGCTACGATGCCAGCTCCCTGGGCCTCCCCCTCCACCCCCCGCTCCCTGCACTGCCCTCCACCGTCTCCTTTGTGCTCCTCCCCAGACCTTCCACTGTGCCCTCCTCCAGCCCGCACCCTCCTCTCCTGCACCACCTGCTTCAGCTGACGTGTGTCTCCAGGGGCCACCACCTCACACTCCTCTTGTCTCCCCACCTACAGAGTCACTTCCTGTACCTGAGTTCCTCTGCCTGGGTATACATTCTGTCCCTTCTAGTCAGATGCGTCTCGAGTGTCCCTGTTGCTTGTGCCCCCCTTGGTTCCCTGCTCTTGTGGGCACACCCTGGGCCTGCCCCTTCCCTGACAGCCAAGCGCTTCCTCATTCTGTCCTCCCCCCACTCCTGCTCCTCCACCCTCCTGTGACCTTGACGGGAGAGAGCACCAGCCCAGCCCCTTCCGGGCTCCCCTTCTTCACTGCCTGGAATTTCAGGGCTGCCCCCTGACCACCTCCTCGGCACCCCTGCCTCCCACGTTGCTGCTCATTCATCCCATTTCTAGAGCACCAACTGTGTGCCTGGCACTCTGCTAGGCACTGAGACAGAGCCAGGAACCCAAATCAGCCAGTTCCCTGCCCTCACGGATGTCACGGTCCAGACACAGGAAAGTCACCTCACAGTTAAACAACTGATTACAAATGGTGATAAAGTGCTGTGTAGGAAAATGCCAGGCATCCTGAGAGCCCAAAAGGGTCCAAGTGTAGTCTAGGAGGAAAGGGGGCAGAAAAGGGGCCTCGAGGAAGTGACTTTTATGCTATGATCTACAGGAAGAGGAGGAGCAGAGTCCCTTCTCTTGGGTGTTAGCCTGCTGCAGCCATGTGTTCAGCCAGGGACCAAATCATGATTGGCAAGTGTATTAGTTAGCTATGGCTGCGTAACAAATTATCACAAACTCAGTGGGCTTCACCAACACCCACTTATTAGCTCATAGCCCTATTGGTCAGAAGTTCCAGGAATGATGTGGCTCAGTCCTCTCTCAGGGTCTCACAGGTTTCACTCAAGGTGTCACCAGGCTGCCTTCTAGTCTGGAGTCTCATCAAGGTCATTGGCCACGTTCAGCTCCTTGTGGCTATAGGAACAAGATCCCCATTTCCTCGCTGGCTGTCAGCTGGGAGCTGCTCTCAGCTCGCCGAGACTGCCTGCATTCATGCTACATGGCCCCCTCCATCTTCAAAGACAGTAGGAGAATTTCTTTCTCATTGAATCCCTTTCATGCTTTGAATCTCTGACTTCCTGGTCTCTGGCTACTAGACCCAGATTTAAAGGGCTCCTGGGATTAGGTCAGGTCCACTGGGGATAATTTCTCTTTCTTAAAGTCACCTGTGTCCTAGAACATAACCCAGTCATGGGCGTGGTGGGCCATCAGATTTGCAGGCTGGGGCATCACACAGGGGCTGGGACTTGGGGTATGTCAGAGAAAAATCAAAGCTGAACCCTAGTTAAAGTGGCAAGAACAAATGTTAATCTGTAATATACTATTGCACTGGGGAAAAGAGCCCAGTGTGAACTCAACACCACTCCAATCCGTACAGAGGGGACTGGGAGTTTTAAGTGGGGGTGGTCCACGTGAAACCTGCACGGCTTCGCTAACTGTTGCTTCTCAAAGTTAGGCTCCTGCCATCCCACAGAGGCTGGGAGATAAGGGCCCATCTTCAGGCGTGGGCTAGAACAAACTGCAAGTTCTTTTGGCAGCCTTGAGTTTTCTCAGGCCGGCACTCTAAGGAGGCCAGGGTCATTCTAGGGAGGCCGACTGGAGCTGTTAGAAACTGTGTTAGTGCTTTGTTCAAGTCTTTATCGGCCAAGGTTGAGGCCTTGTGGAGAAGAGGGCTCAGAGGAGGAATTCTGCCAACCACAGTGAGCCCTTCATGCGGGTCTCATCCCACGTGCCAGTGGGTGCTTCGGCATGGCCACGAGTGCATCCAGGGTTTGTGGGGCCTAAAGCTTATGCAATTTGGAGGCCCCTTTTTAAGAAAAAGAACATAAAATTACAAATACGATATTGCTAGTGCCCCTCCCAGGACCTGAGAAGGAGCCTATGCTAAGGAGCTTATACAATCGGGGGAGTCAGAAGTCTGAAATCAGTATCATTGGGTCAAAATCGAAGTGTCAGCAAGCCTGTGCTCCCTCTGGAGGCTCTAGGGGAAAATCCATTTCCTGGCCTTTTCCAGCTTCTAGAGGCACCTGCAATCTTTGGCTTGAGGCCCCTTCGTCCATCTTTGAAGCCAGCGGTGCAGCATCTTCTAACTCTCTCTCTGCTGCCATCACATTGCCTTCTCACTTCTGTGGTTCAGATCACCCTCTTATAAGGATTCACATGATCGCAGTTAGGGCACTCCCAGATCTTCCAGAGTTGTCTACCGGTCTCAAGGTCCTGAACTCGAGCACAACTGCAAGGTACCTTTTGCCATATAAAGTCACATTCACAGGTTCCAGGGATTAGAATGTAGACATCTTTTGGGGGCCACCACAAGTCCACTGGCCTTGGCTACAGGGGCTCTCAGCAGTACAGGAGGTGCAGAAGCCTTGGGAGCACAGCCAGGGGAGAGTCTGCCCCCTCTGGAAAATTCTGCTTTCTGCTGGGATTTGCAGCACAATCCGAATGGAATGTAAGAACTGGGAAGCCGGCCTAGAAGATTCAATCCCTGCAACGGCTGAGTCCCTCGTACCTAGAATTCCGTTATGCTTACTCAGGAACTGGGAAGGACTGTAAAGGTCCTGGCCCAGCTGGGGTCCAACGAGCTCAGAATCACAGCCCGTGGAGGGAAGGGCCACTGCAGTCACCTAAAAGGGACAGCTGATGGATTGACCGGTCCATTGGGAACCACCTGATGGTTCAAACAGGCGGGGGCGGGGGGCACTCCCATACTGCCTGGTTTCCTGCTGTGGTCGCATTTCCCGCTTCCTTTGGGTTGTTGAGCATGAAGCAAAGTCTACTGTGTGTGAATCCGAGGCCCCTCTTTGGTCTTGAAAGGGCTCTGTCCCTCCTGTCAGCCTCACATTCTCTCGGTCTAGCAGGCTCCAGGCTGAGCTCACAGGTGCCCTCTGTCCTCTGGACCATGGGGACTGCCCCCTGTGGTTCTCCCGGCCTCCAGGTCAGTCTTCTCCAAACTCTACTCCACCCAGCAGTAGAGGGGTCCTTGGCAAATGCCACTCACATCTTGCCCTCACCTGCTTAAAGCCGCTCAGTGGCCCCTTGCTGCCCCCAGTCGAGAGGCCAAGCCCGGCAGGAGAACTGGCCCCAGCTCCTCAACATCCCCCCACCCTTCTGCACACAAAAGTCACCAGAGTGAACACCGCCTCTCGGATGGACACACCCCACCCTGCTGAACTCGCCATTCTCTCACGCTTCTCCTTTGTTCAAAGCCTTCCTTTTCCTCAGGATCAAGCCCGATTCAACTCCCATCCCTACTGGACTCTGGAGCTCCATTGCATTCTGCCCCAGGCTCTACTGCTTGGTGCACTCACAGGGGTATGGCTTTCATGGGGCTGCCATAACAAAGGGCCATGAACTGGGGGGCTTAAAGCAATGGAAATGCATCCTCTCCCAGTTCTGGAGGCAGAAGTCTGAGGTCAGGTGTGGGCAGGGTTGGTTCCCCCTGGAGGCTCTGAGGGAGAATCTGTCCCAGGCCTCTCTTCCAGCTTCTGGTGGTGGCCAGTAATCCTTGGTGTTCCTTGGCTTGTGGCCACATCACTTCAATCTCTGCCCCCATCTTCACGTGGCTTCTCCTCTGTGTCTGTGTCTTGTCTTCTGTCTCTTATATGGACCCTAGTCATTGGATTTAGGGTCCACCCTCATCCAGAATGATCACATATTGAGATCCTTCACTTAATCACACCTTTTCCCCAAATAAGCTCACATTCACAGGTTCCACGTGGATATGTCTTTTGGGAGGCCACCATTCAACTCTCTACAACAGGTGTGTGTTTTCTATTGCTGCATAACAAGTGACCAAAAATTTAGCAGCTTTAAGCAGCATACATTTTAATCTCCCAGTCCCTGGGTTAGGTATTTGGGCTTGGCTGGTCCTCTGTACAAGATCCTGCCAGGCTGTAATCAAGGTGTTGGCTGGCTGCATTCTCATCTGGAGGTGCAAGGGTCAATGCGCCTGGAAGCAGCCCTCAAGCAATGACAGATGAGACTTGGAGGATAAATACCTCAGCTCCCTTGCATCTCAGGCTTGAGATTCACTTGTCCACAGTGGTGAATTGCTTGATAACGTACCCAGTGCTGACATCCTTCCTTCCCTGCCTCACTTCCCCATTCTCCCACTGGCCTTCATGGGGTCACTTTTAAAATAAACTACTTTCACTTAAATCCTCATTTCAGGGTCTGCTCTGGGAAATGCAATCTAAGACATGAGCCCTTTGTCTGTCTGGGAGAAGAGAGTTCCAGGCAGAGGAAACAGTGCAAAGGCCCTGTGACAAGAACAGAAAGGAGGTCAGTGAGGCCAGAATGGAGTGAACATGGGGGAGAATGGTAGGAAATAGCGCCGAAAGTAAAATTGGGAGGGTGTGGTGTCACAGAAGCCAAGAGAATAGTGTTTCCAGGAGAAAAAAGTTGCCACTTGTGTTGAATTCTGCTGAGAGGCTGAGTGAAATGAGGACATAAATGTGTCCATTGGATTTAATAACTTGGAGGCCATTGATGACCAGGACAAGAGTTGGGGATGGAAGCCAGATGAGAATAGTTTAGACAGGGAATACTGAACACCAAGCCAGCATCATGTGTGATGTACGGCCGAAATAAGCATCACCTGCATGGGAGGGGGGTACTCTCCTGAGTCAAGAGACTAGCAAAGCAACTGCCAGACCAGCCAGGCATCAGCCATGCTCAGAACTCCTGTGGGAGAGTATTCCTTCTGAGGATGAACTCACAGACTAAAACCATAAAACACACCAAGAAGCCCAAAGCCCTGCCAGAGAGCCCTCCATCATTTCAGAGAGATAAAGGAAGGACCAGCACCCATAGGACGAGATCAGGATGTCATAAAACAAAGGCAGGAAGATACAGATGAAAAACCAAGGTAAGAGCTTAGAAATTTAAAATGGTCAATGGAAGAAAATCTCACTAGGTGAGTCAAGTAGCAGAGCAGACAGAGCTGAAGAGACCTGTTGATTTGGGAGTTTATGAGTTTGCTAGGGCTGCTGTAACAAAGTACCACAAACTGGGTAGTTTTAAGCAACAGAAACATATTGTCTCCCAGTTGTGGAGGCTGGAAATCCAAGATCAAGGTGTGGGCAGGGTTGGCTCCTTCTGAGGGCAGGATCTGTTCCAGGCCTCTCTCCTTGGCTTGCTGATGGCTGTCTTCTCCCTGTGTATTCACGTCATCTTTCCCCTATGTGTATGTCTGTGTTCAAATTTCCCCCTTTTATAAGTGTACCAGTCATTACATTAGGGCCCACCCTAATGACCTTATTTTAATTTGATTACCTCTGTAAAGACCCTGTCTCCAAATAAGGTTACCTTCTGAGGTATTGAGGATTAGGACTTCAACATAGGAATTTTGGGGAGTGGGGGGGAAACACTTCAGTCCATAACAGAGAGATAGAACAAGAAACTTCTTGACCCTAAAGCATAGCACAGGGAGACAAAGAGACATGAATGATGATCAGTCAAGACCCTCCAAGACGGAATAGGATATCCAATTAGAAAGAACAGTATGAGAGATCAAATATTCTAGGAGCTAATGGTTGAAAATTTTCCAGATTTGAATCAAGATACAAGTTCTCAAGTTTTAAGAGCTCACCAAGAGCCAAACAAGGTTTTAAAAAAAAAAGACAAAACACATCCTCAACCACATTGTGGTGAAAGTGTAGAACATCAAAGACAAAGATAAAATCTTCAAATTCATTCAAGAGAAAAGACAGATTGATAGTAAGTATGCATCATACAACAATAAAGGAATTCCAAGTCCTGATGGAAGAAAGCTGTCTACCTAGCATTCTACATCCCCGTGTAGTTCTCACTCAAAAGGAAAGGCCAGATGTACCAAGCTTAAGGGATTGTTCTACCCACAGACAAATCTAAAAGAACTACTGTGGCAGCTACTGTTAGTTGCTTACTCAGCAACCTTCAGCTGGAAAGAGTCAGACATGCATATTGGCTCTTCAACTGTCTCCCTTCCTTATGCCAGGAATTTTCACACCATTCAGGAGGTTCAGAGGCCATCTTCCTAACATGAAGGCGTGAGCCACATGCTCAGGAATGACACGAAAAGGAGACAAAAGGAACCTGGGTCCTTGAAAAGTCCTTGAGCGGCGGGGCTAATCTTGGACTGCTGACTTGAGACTCCTTATTACAAGCATCCAAACATAGTCTTTACTTATACAACAACTAAAGGGTGTACTCTTGTAAGAATAAAACTTATCCTGTAAAGAGTTGTATGGAGAAGCAATAGTGAGCAAATAAATTGGCAAAAGATGTTGAAAAATGTAAATTAGTATTGGGGAGGGGTGGTGAAAATTTACACAACACTAAGGATGAAGTAGGGGCAGGGAGGGATATTAAAATGCATGAAAGTTCTCATCTTGATTGGAAAGAGGCTAGAGATGGTGACTGACCTTAATCTTTCTTAAAAAAAGATATAAATTAAGGCATGTATATTAAAATTAAGGATAATCACTAAAAGAATAGACACAAAATGTATGAATTCCACACTAGTAAAGGAAAATAAAGGGGAAAAGTTAAGTAAACAATCCAGTAGACCACAAGAAAGGAAAAACAAAAACAGCATATGAAATAAGATGTAAACCCCAAATATTTCAAGAATCACAATAAGGGTAAGTAGGTTAAATAATTGATTAAAATAGAGTCTCAGATTGGATAGATAAAACAGAGATACATCTAACAAAGTGATTAAGAAAGACTGAGAATAAAGGAAAAGAAAAGACGAACCAACTCAATACTAACCAAAGGAAAAGAACTATTATAATGTTAATTATCTTACAAAATAGAATTAAAGGCAAATAAGAGGTAGAAGAAGCATTTATATTGATAAACAAAACAATCTACTTTGGACATTAAAAAAATGAATTAACCTATGTGTAACTATTAATAGCAGATACTTACAATTCTAAGTACCTTATACTATTAAATCACTTAGTGCTCACAAAAATCCTATGAGGAAGGTACTATTGTGATCCCCATTTTACAGATGAAGAAACCGAGGCACAAACAAATTAAGTCACTCATAGAGAGGATCCAGGATTTGACATTCTTAGTCCAATACAGATTTTATGATTTTTAACTGCTATGCTAGCCTTCCTTTTCTAACAATGTAGTCTATCAATCTATCTATCTATCTACCTACCTATCATCTATCTATCTATCTCTGAAACTTATAAAATCAGTCATTGGAGGAAATGGCCAAATCTACAAAAGATAAGAACAATCTAACATAAAAATAAGTATATATTAGACACATGTGAATGTGCACACATAAATTCACACAAAAACTTGTGCCCAACAGAGAAGTCTTTTCAGGCACACAGAGAATATTTGTAAAACTCAACCACACATTAGGCCACAGTCTCCTCGAAAATGTTCTCTGACTACAGTGCAACAAAAATAGAAATCACTAAAAAAAACCCTCTCCCATAGATTTACAAATATTTAAAACACACTTGCAAATAATCCATTAAAGAGGTAATGGAAAATTCTGAACATCTTGAAATGAAAATTTTGATATATATCAAAATCTGTGGCATTCAGCTATGGTAGTTTGTGGAGGAAAATGCATAGCTTTATAGGCATTTATTTAAAAAGAAGAGATCATGAAACTGAATTAGCAACTGTTCAGCTTAAGAAGCTAGAAAAAGAGCAACAGAACAAAGCCAAAGAAAGATGAGTGAAATAAATAATAAAGATAAATGTGAAAACTAATGAAACCACAAACAAATAATGAAATAACAAACAAAGCAGAAACGGTGACCACCACCAAAAGCTGATTTTTTGGGAAGACTAATAAAATGTGCAAACTTCAGACAAGAGTGATCAAGAAAAAAAAAATGTCAAACAATAATCTGCATAACAGATTAAAGGAGAAAAATCATATTACCACCTCAATAGACCCAGAAAAGGGATTAGACATGCATAAATCAACACCTGTACCTGATGAAAGTTCTTCTCTAACTAAGAATATAAGACAACTTTCTTAACCTAATAAAGGTTAGCTACCACAAAACCTACAGCAGCCACCATACTTAATGGAGAATAAATTCCCTCTGCTTGTTACTACCACCACTGTTCACTTTTGCATCTGAAGTACTAACCAATGCAATAAGAAAAAGAAATGAGCAGGATGGAGATTAGAAAAAAGGAGACTAAATTACCAGTATTTGAGGACTGTTGGATTATGTATTCTATATTACAAAAAAAAGAGAATAAGCGAACAACTTACTAAAATTAATAAAAAGTGTAGCAAGGTAGCCAGATAGAAGGTCAGCATATAGAAAACATTAGTATTCCTATATACTATCGTTCACCAAATAGAAGATGAGATAGAGACAAAGGAGATACAACTCACAAAGCTATAACAATGAGAAGGTATCTAGGAGTAAACCTAACAAAAAATGTGCAACACCCTTATGGAGATAATTATCAAACTTAAGTGAAGGGTAGAAAAGACTACCTAAGTGAATGGAGAGATATACCACACTCATGAAGGAGAAGGTGTTGCATTGCTAACATGACAATTCTTCTACAAATTAATCTCTGAATCAAATATAAATCCAATAGGTTTGTAAAAACCTGACAAACAGATCCTAAAATTAACATGGATGAATAAAGACTGTGCAGAATATTTTAAAAAGAAGAACAAAGAAGAGTACTTGCTTTATCAGATATCAAGACATTTTCAGCTCTGGTAATTAAAGAAGCCTGGTATTGGCTCAGGAATAGACAGATGAATGGAACAGAAAAAGGATGAGACCTTTACATATCTAGTATATGACATCTGGTATATGACATCACGAACCAGTGGGAAAGAAGAGTGTCTTCAATAAATGGTGATTGGAAAATTCAGCGCTCCACATGGACAAAAAGAAAATAGATTCCTACCTTACATTATTCTCAAAAATCATCTCCAGAGGAGTTAAAGATATGAATGTGAAAAACAAAATTCAAATACCATTAAAATAAAATATGAGACAAATGATTTGTAGTAGGAAATTTTCTGAAACTTTCTTAAGTAAGACACAAAAGCACAAAGGCAAATATACATTTTACCACATCGAAATTAAAAACTGTGTTGATAAAAGTCACCATTAACAGGGTTTATAACCAAATGATGGACTGGAATAAGATATTTCCAATGTATAAAACAGACCAGGAATTAATTTCAAGACCTCATAAAAAATTCTTACAGATCAGGAAGAAAATGACAAATCATCCAACAGAAAAATGGGCAAAGATAAAAGCAGAAGATTCACTGAAGAAGAAATAAAAATGGCCAACACATCTATGAAAGATATTAGATATGATTAGATGTCATCGGGATATAAATTAAGATATCAACAAGGTACCATTTTTATTCATCAAGCTGACCAAAGAAATTTCAAATGCTGGCAAGGGCGTAGGGAAAATTATATTCTCTTACGTTTCTGATGGGGGTGTAAATTGATAGATCCATTCTGGAGAACAATTTGAGAATAACAAGTGAAAGGAGAATGAACACTGTATGACTCAGCAATTTACTCCTGGTGCTATACCCTTGAGAAAATCTTGTCTATGTATACATGAGGACATATACATGGATTTTCGTTGAGGCATTTTTAAAAATAATAGGGCAAAATTGGAAACAATCCTAACATCCATCAGGAAGAGAATAGACATGTTAATAAGACATGTAAATAAGTTTTAAATATAGGATCAAATGCTGCACAGTGATTCATTCATTCTGTTATATTCCAGTTAGTGACCAAAATGAAGTCACTGCCCTCATGGAGCTTACACTCTTGAGAGAGGAGGCAGAAAATAACCATAAAAGTATAGACTATCAGATGATGGTATGTGATAAGAGGTAAGATAAAGCAGGCAAAGGAGATAGCACATATGAGGGAGGGACCAGCAACAAGCAGTAATTATATATACATGTATATAGTTTATCCTTCAATGCAGCAATCCCACTTCTAGGAATCTACTCTCAAGATATACCTTTAGCAATATGAAAATACATATGTACAATGTTACTTATTGCAGCTTTACTAGTAATTGAAAAATATTGAAATATTGGAAACTACCTAAATGTCTAAACATAGGAGAGTGATTGAAGAGACTAGGATATATACACACAATAGAGTGTTATGCAGTTGTAAAAAAAGAACGAGGAAGAGCTCTGTGCACTGAGGTAAAGTGATTTACAGGAGTTATTGTTAAGTGGAAAAAGCAAAGTGCAAAGAGAATATGTAGTATGGTGTCTTTTGTACAATAAGGAAGTGAAAATAAGGAAATATACACACACCTGCTAATCATTATAAAAACAAAGACAGGAAGGATAACCCAGAAAACAAAGAAGTTGGTTATCTGCAAGAGGTGGGGGAAATGGAGCAGAAGGGGTATGGGAGGGAGCTTTACTTCCCTGAGTATGCCTTTTTGATTAGTTTTGACTTTTATGATCATGGTAATGTTCTTCATATTCAGGAAATAAAATCAATAAGGATAGGAAGGGGGGAAAAACCCTAAAACAGAAAACAAACGAACCTGATTAGATGTCAACTGAATATTATAACCACATTGAGGAGGAAATAAAACACTAACTCATAAACACTATTTTAAAAAATTATTTTTAAGCTTATTTGACTATTTACCCTCAGTATTGGGCAAGGTTGCTGGGCCAAGGGGGACTGCCAAGAGGCCCAAGCTCTTAGTAGGTTTGTTTATGGTAGTGGAAGGGTGAAGCAAGTTTGCTATATTACAGGCTGGGGCAAATGTGTGACTGAATGTGTCATTGTTGGGAGCAAGGGTTCTCACTGGAATAAGAGAGGTACAGATAAGGAACAGAGGAAGACAAATAAGAAGCCCAGGGGAATGAATGTGGAATGAAGGTATAGATGTATATGCATGCATATGTGCACACGTATGTGTATGCGTGTATGTAAATATGTATGTGTGTGTAGTAATAAGTACATGAATATGTTTCTTAGCTCCTTCCAGTGAAAAAAGCCCAGTAGCAACTAATACACTCAACACCGAGATCTTGGTCCCTAATATCATTCTTTACTAAAAGAAACCAGGGCTCCTCAGAGAAATGGCCAATCTCAGAACTGGGGCAGAAAGTAAGGCAATGCTCAAATAAGTAAGGAGAGTAATGAATTATAAGACATTGAAAGATGGAAACCTGTGAGTCCACACCCATAATAAAGAGATAAATAGATGGATAAACAAATGGACAGGACTCTTGTTTTTAGTAGCAAAGATAGAAAGAGAGGATGAGAATGATAAAGTAAATGGGGCAAAATGTTAAGAATAGGTGAATCTGGTTAAAGTGTATATGGGTTGTTTTTATTCTATTCTGGATACTTTTCTGTCAGTTTGAAATGATTTCCAAATAAAAATGGAAAATATTTAATTTATAACAGCATCAAGATTATAAAATATTTTGATGTAGCAAAGGTGATGGGTTGTCACTTGCATAAATTTTAAGTATGTACCTTTAAAAGATGGATTCTATTAACATAACTATAATATCATTAGCACACTAAAAATTAACGACAATTCTGTCTATTGTCAAACATCCAGTCTGTGTTCAGATTCTCCTTTTTCACATTTTTTCTTTATACGTAGTTTTTTTGTTTGAATTAGGAACAAATTGAGATCAAGTGGAATGATATGTTTTCAAGTGTCTTTTTTTTTATATAGTTTTCAGATTTTCTGTGTGTTCAGTTTTTTTTTAATAAATTTATCTATTTATTTATTTTTGGCTGCATTGGGTTTCATTGTTACACGTGGGCTTTCTCTAGTTGCAGCGAGCAGGGACTACTCTTTGTTGCAGTGCACGGGCTTCTCATTGCGGTGGCTTCTCTTGTTGCAGAGAATGGGCTCTAGGCACGTGGGCTTCAGTAGTTGTGGCACACAGGCTCAGTAGTTGTGGCTCGTGGGCTCTAGAGCACAGGCTCAGTCGTTGTGGTGCACAGGCCCAGTTGCTCCGTGGCATGTGGGATCCTCCCAGACCAGGGCTTGAACCCGTGTCCCCTGCATTGGCAGGCGGATTCTTAACCACTGAGCCACCAGGGAAGCCCTATTTTCAAGTGTCTTTTAATCTGCAGGTTCTTCCTCTAGCTCTTTTGGGTTTTTTTGCAATTGATTTGTTGAGAAAACTGTGTTGCTTGTACTGTAGAGTTCCCACAGTCTGTACGTTGATGATTGCATCCCTGTGGGGGTAGTTTAACAAGTTCCTCTGAGCTTATTATTTCCTGTAAATTGTTAGTTGGATCTAGAGGGCTGACCAGATTTGGGTTCAAGTTTTTCTTTTTTTTAGCAAGAATAATTCATATGTGGAGCTGGGAGACTTTAACACACTTCTCTCAGTAATTGGCAGCTTTATCTAGTGAACATGTACAGAACACTGCACCCAACTACAGACTGCACATTGTTTTGCACACACAAGGGAACTTTACAAAAACTGACCACATACTGGAACTAAAGCAAGTCTTAACATGTTTCAGAGGATCAAAATTATTCATAGCATGATCTCTGACCACAGTGTAATTAAGCTAGAAACCCATGAGAAAGGAAAAAAAGAGCAAAACAGCAGCCCCTGACATTTGTAAGCTGGCCTGGCTCTCATAGCCAGGCCATGCTGTTCTTTTACTGGATGTAAACCTTCTCATGGAATACCAAGCTTAGACAAGGTTACTCTGAGACCATGATAAAGTGAGATGAAGCAAGGCCATTTCATGATTTTTTTCTAAGCACAGATAAAACCAAGGTCAATGTGCAACCTGCAGATACCAAACATTTCCCTCTTACTTGACTTTCCCAATCACAGCTTTAGACTCACTGTAGTTGATCTCCCTATAGAGAAGATTTACTGATATCTTCAGTCACAGAATTGCCCTTGCTTTCTGATTGCATCTAAAGCAAACCCTCAGTTCCTTGGACTCTCCCCCAAATCACCCAACTAAAGCCCAAATATTACAATAGGTTCTTTCTAGTACATTCATTCTGAGACACCCCACAGCTCCCCATGACGTGCATCTCACTCACTGCAGAGAGTAATAGGCCCAACTTGTTCACCTACAGTTGTGTTTCTGGGCATATTGACACTCATAACAAAAAGATTACTAGGAAAATCCCCACATGTTTAGAAATGAAGAAATACACATTTAAATAACCCAGCGTTCAAAGACAACAACATGATGGAAATTCGGTAATGTTTCATTGAATGATTAAAAAATACTACTCATCTAAATCTGTCAGTGGCCTGACAGGAAACAGATGGTGCATGCAAACTAAGTAATTTGAGGAGAGTTAAATAAAGGGATTGGAGTGGTTTTGTAATTTGTCATCTTGAGTACCCCGAACTACATTTCCCAGAATTCCCTTTCCTATAGGTTTCAGTTAGGGTGGGCCACATAAGAGATTCTGATGGGAGATTTGGAGAAGAGAAGGGAAACACACATCACTGACAACATTCTCATAACTAGAAGATAGAAGGAACAAAATAACAAGAAAAAGACAAATAACAGTATAAAAATGGGTCAAAGTTTTGAACAGACATTTTATTTCACATTATAAGAAAACTGAATGAATCACAAGCATATGAAAGGTACTCAACTTCATTTGTCATTACAGAACTGTGAGTTATCATTACACACCCACCAGATTGGTGGGAACCAAAAAGTCTGACGATTCTAAGAGTTGGCAAACCTGTGGAGCAATGGAAAATTAATTTCATACACTGCTGACGGGAATGTGTGTTGGAAAACAGGCTGGCATTTTGTAAGAAGATTGAAGGCATACTTCTATGAGCCAACATTTCATTGCCAAGTATACAAACTCTGGGGAAACTTATGTACTTTGGCACCAGGAAACAAGTGTAAGTGGTTGTAATGGGTTCAACAGTAGCCCCCAAGAGATATGTGCACATCCTAACTCCCAGACCCTGTGAATGTGACCTTATTTGGAAAAAGGGTCTTTGCAGGTGTGATGAAGTTAAGGATCTTGAGATAGGATCATGCTGGGTTAGCTGGGTGGGCCCTAAATGCAATGACAAGTGTCCTTGTAAGAGCAAGGCAGAGGGAGATTTGGATAGACAGAAGAGGAGAAGGTCATGTGATCAGGGGCAGAGATTGAGTGATTCTCCCCTAGAACCTTCAAAGGGACCATGGCCCTGCTGACACCTTGATCTTGGACCTCTGGCTTCCAGAACGGTGACACAGTAAATTTCTGTTGTAGTAAACCACCAAGTTTGTGGTACTATGTTAAGACGGTCACAGGAAACTGAGACAATGGTTCATCATAGCATTTGGGTGCTGAAAACAAATCCAATATCCAGCGAGGATAGAATGGATATATAAGCTATGGTAAAGTTATACAGAGGAGGGACTTCCCTGGTGGCGCAGTGGTTAAGAATCCGCCTGCCAGTGCAGGGCACATGGGTTCGATCCCTGGTCTGGGAAGATCTCACATGCCGTGGAGCAACTAAGCCCGTGTGCCACAACTACTTAGCTTGCACTCTAGAACCTGTGAGCCACAACTACTGAGCCCGTGTGCCACAACTACTGAAGCCCGTGTGCCTAGAGCCCATGCTCTGCAACAAGAGAAGCCATTGCAATGAGAAGCCCGTGCAGCACAACGAAGAGTAGCCCCGCTCACCACAACTAGAGAAAGCCCACATGCAGCAACAAAGACCCAACGCAGCCGAAAGTAAATAAATAAATAAATAAAAAGTTATACACAGGAATACCCTACCAAAATATGAGAATAAACTCTATATATACTACAGCACGGGCGAATTTTAAAGACAGTGCTGAGTGAAATAAGCAAGACACAGAAGAATACATAAATTACAATTCTATTTATATAAAGTTTTAAAAGAGGAAAACTTAAAGCACATTATTTATGGTTGGATGTATGTTCAGGTGGCAAAACTGATGAAAAGCAGGGAAATGGTTACTGTAGAAGTTAGGGAGGGAGAGGGAGATGATTTCGAGCAGACATGCTGGGGCCAGAGGGTAGGACTCTAAGTTTTTGATCTGGGGATGGTTATAAAAGTATATTCACTTTTTTTTGTCTGTGCCACGCGGCACGTGAGATCTTAGTTCCCCAACCAGGGGTCAAACCCATGCCCCCTGCAGTGGAAGTGCAGAGTCTTAACCTCTGGACCACCAGAGAAGTCCCTAAAAGCATGTTCACTTTATTTAAAGTTCAGGAAATGCATGTAAAACATATATGATTTACACCCTCCTCTGCATCAGTGTTGTACTTCACAATTTGAAAGGTTAAAACATTACAAAACAGAATTGAAATGATGACTATTTGCAGATGATATGCCTCTATATCTGGAAAATCCAAGAGAATCTACTTTAAAATGTTACAGAGAGTTAAGAAGAATGCACTAAGTTGGCTGGATACAGAATCATTTAGACAAATGACAAACTAGAAGACATAATGAAAGAAAAAACTCTATTTAACAAAAAAGATAAAATATCTAGAAATGAACTTAACAAGAAATATGCAAGACCTATGAAAAGAAACTTTAAAATGTTCCTCTGGGACATAAAAAAAGTCCTGAATGAATGCAAAGGTCTACCATGTTCTCAGGCAGGAAAATTTAACTTCATAAAGATGCAAAATCTCCCTACATCAATCTATAAATGAAAAATGATCCCCAAAATAAGATATAATTTGTTGGAACTTGTCAAGGTGATTCTCATATATTACTATGGAAAACTAAAGGAGTGAAAATAGCCATCAATATTCTTAAAGGAAGACTAATGAGAGGGGTACTAGTCCTATCAGATATTAAAACATAATAAAGGTACAGTAATTTAAAAAGTATGGTACTGGTGTATGAATAGAATGACAGAATAGAAAAAAAGGAAAGTCTAAAATACACCCAAATAGAAATAAGAATTTAGTATATGATAAAACTGTTATTTCAGTTCAGGGGAAAGTGAGTTACTCAATAAATGGTGTTGGGACACCTAGGTGGCCATCTCGGAAAAATATAAAGTTGAATCCCTACCTCACAACATACAGCAAACTAAATTTCAGATGGATCAGATTTAAAGATTAAAAAAGCAAAACCATAAAACTACTAGAAGAAACAATGGTACATTTAAAATATAATGTTGGAGGAGGGAACAACTTTTAAAGTACAACTTAGACCTCAGAAGCCAAAAAAGAAAAGGGATCCTAATTAAATACATAAAAACAAAGAAATTTCTTTAATACAAAAATTACCGTTAGCAAAGTCCAAGGAAAGTGCTAAGTAGGGAAAATTATTTGCAACTCCTTTCAGAGACAAGGGGACTAGCTTTCCCATTATGTAAATAGTACCTACAAAATAATAAGAAAAATGCCAACAACTCAATAGAAAAATGGGCAAAAGCTATGAATACAGCTCACATGAAAGAAATACAAATGACTTCTAAATAAGAGAAATCAAAATTAAAACTACAGTGAGCTACCTTTTTCCACTTATCAGGTTGGCAGCAGTAGAAAATTTTGCCTGGCAAATCATTAGAGCTCATGTGAGAGCTTTTCACAAGCTCTATCTTCCCAGCAATTAGCAATTAACAAATGTAATATTTTAAAAACTCCTGATCCCAAGAGCAATATAAACTATAAAATTCTTTGGACTAAAATGTATTAAACTGTGTAAGACAGATGTGAAGGAAAATATAAAAACTCATAATAGGACATAAAAGCAGGCCTGAATAAATAGTGAGATATACCATGTTCCTGGATAGAAGACTCAACTTTTAAAGATGTTCGTTCCCTTGAAATTAATCTATAACTTCAATGCAACCCCAATAAAAATCCCAAGAGGATTTTAATAGAAACTGATGAGCTGATTCTTAAATTCATTCTGAAGAGAAATGCACAAGATTGGCCTATAAATTTAAAAGAAAGAACTTATTAGATATCAAAACATACTATGATGCTATAGTAATTGAAACAGTATAGTACTGATGCAAGAATCAGCATACTAATTGATGGAACAACAGGAATTCCAGAAACACAGCCCAGAAAACTTGGCAGTTTAGTATTCATCCATCCATGCATTGAATCCATTCTTTTATTCAGTTGACAAACAATGATTGTCTATGATGTGTCAGAGATTCCTGAATGATTAAAAAAATATAAACATAAAAACCAGAACTATAAAAAGTAAAACTATAAAAACAAATTTATAAAAAGAAAACTAGAGTATATCTTTCTAGTCCTTGGATAAAGATGTTATTAAGCAAATATGCAGACACCACAAAAGGAAAACTCGATAACAGCTGACAGCATAAGGATAAAAAATACAACTTCTGCATCACAATAAATGTACTATAAACTAAGTTAAAAATAAATAACTGTGGAAGAAAGCATACGCAACATGTATAACAGATGAAGGGCTAATGTCAAGCATATAAGAAGAACTACAAGTCAAAAGGAAAAAAGACAAAGAATATGAACAAGCAGTTTGCTGAAGCGTCAATGTGAATGGCCCATAAATATTTGAAAAGATGTTCAACCTGACTATATTAGTAATCAGGAAAATGCCAGTGATAACAAGGAGATACCATTTTCCCATCAGTGTTGGCAAGGGTGGGGGGAAATGGGAACTCTTATATACTCTTGATACAGGCTCTTTTGGAGGGAAGTTTGACAGTATCTCTTTTTTAAAATGCCCATACCCTTTGAACTCAGTAAATGCCACTTCTGAGTATCTGTAGGGGAGGCTGTTCATTGTTCCCACCCGAGGCTGTCTTTCCTGGGTGCTGGGCAGCTCAGCTAGACTGTTTCCCAGCCTCCTATGGGGTAGGTGTGGTGGCCCCTTCACTTCACTGGTGCCCGAGCGCGGTGTGCCATTGCGGGAGCTGACCCCGCAGCCAAGGGTGCCCTTGATGACCTTCTTAGCCAAAACGGAACACCCGTTCCCCTGCCATCTCACCCCCGCCCCTTGTACAGCCACAGCGGAACCCGCACGTCCACAAGGAGGATTCTTTGCTACGCAAATCAGTTTTCACTTTAGGGCTCAGATCACAGCACATGGACCACTGCTCAGCCACTAGCTGTCTGTTAGTGGTCCATGATGAGGCTAGTACAGACATCAGGAAGAAGTGTTATGAAGCTTTTATAGCAATTCAACATCGCCATGACGTCTTTATTGCATTTTACCACAGTCTTGGTCTGCAATGGATTGGGGGGGGCATATAAACTGGTCTGGAGGAGAGAGAATAAACAAGATGCAAGGACCTGGGGTCCCTGAGTGACTGTATGGAGCAGAGCTGCCACATCAACCTGGACTGCTCAGCTCAGACTTACGTGGGCAAGGAATAATCTTCCATCTTCCGTAAACCACCACGTTATTGGTGGACTCTTTGTTGAAGCCGTCTAGTGCCGCCCTACCTGACTCAGCATCCGTCCTGTCCTGTGTGATGGGGCCAGGCTGCCCATGCAGCGTTGTTTCCAAAACCCTGCAAGACACCTGACTGTGCACCAAGGGGCAGAAGCAGGGAACAAACCATGCTACACCTGTGCTGTGGAATACTGAGCTGTAGTTACAACCTCTATCCCAGGCATGCTTAATTATATGAAGAGAGTAAGTTGCAGAATAGTCATATAGCATGAGAAACTCTCCCATGTATATGTATCTATGTGCATGTAAATGTGCAGAAAATGTCAGGAAGAATCCTTTGGGGGGGATTAGGAGGGGCCTAGAGAGTGGCTAAAAGGGCCTCTATTTTATCCCTATTTGTTTAATATTTTGAAATGAGCTTATATCCATGTTTTGCTTGTGTAATTAAAATAAATTTAAAAGAATATAAAATACAGAATATTTATGCATTTTAAAATAATAATACAACACAGAATAATAATGTCATTCAGTGGTTCGGTGTACCAGCACAGCATTCACTGCACTGAGTAAAAGAACTTTAAGAATGGAATTTAGTACTCAGTTGTTTGATTCCATTTAGGTCATGAATGTTTTCAGAAAAAGTCCTATGGGGAATTCTCATTTTGTAAGATTTTCCAGAAGGAAAATCTCCAAAGTTGTATACAACTCTGTCTTTGATAAATCATCTCTGATCCTGAAATAATAAAGAATTGAAGGTATGAAGAAAAGAATCAAGTTTTAGAGAAAAACGAGGCTCTCAAAACAGTTTGGTCTCAACTAAACAAACTTCAAACCAGACTCTACAAAATGCTTAAATTGCTAAAAAATGTAAAGGAAATCTTGTCACAAGAACCGCTATAGATGCCGACAGTTCTCAGTGACTAAAGACAATGGGTTTTTGAGATTTGACCAAACTGTTAATCCTAGGTTCTGTTGACTTAAAAAATGCGCAACGTGAGAGTTGCGAGTTAAGTTTTATTTGGGGCAAAATGAGGGCTGCAGCCCGGGAGACAGCGTTTCAGATGGCTCTGAGAAACTGCTCCAAGGAGGCGAGGGGAGGAGCCAGGATATATAGGAGTTTTGCAAGGAAGGGCAGGTAATTGGGAACATCAAAAAATTATTGTTAAATAAAGAAAACCAGATCTCTCAAGGTAAGGAATTTAGTGCTTTTCTTTGTCTGGGAAGATGCAAGAGTCTGGGCTCACTGAAATCATTCCTTTGATATGCACCTCAGCTCTCTGGGGCCAGTATCCTGTGTTTTCACATCCCGAGTTTCCTCAGGGCTCATCGCAGGGAGTGGCTGCAGTCTGATGGCTGCTGGATGGCAGGTATTCTTTTCAGCCCTGAGTTTCCTCAGGGCTCACCGGCTCACTTTGGAGGGCTGCAATCGTTGGTGACTGTGACATCCTTTGTTTCTTGATATGGCAGGAAATATTCCATTTATAACTATTCCATTTATCAGTACAAACTTCCTTGTGGAAAACATACTACTGAAACCTTTCTTCTCAAATCCTCGAAAAACATGAGGTCATGCTGAGGCAAGTGCACAGCACAAGGACCCAATGAACCAGTCACAGGCAACTGAGAGCATGGGTCCTGAAAGTGTGTAACAAAATTGTAATAACAGTTACATTTGGAGAAAATTTCAGAATTATGGAATCTCAGAAGTTCATTCTCTGATAGCGAGATTTGGGATTTGGCCTTGGCCATCTTCCGTGCCAGCTTGGTGCTGTGAGGCTTCTAGAGGTTCAGGGTCAGTAGTCCCCACCCCCAACAATTCAGCACCTCCCATTCAGCTTCCCAGGGTGCAGGCGTCTCCTGGTCTGGGGGGTGGGGTTTCTGAGTCAAGGCTGAGGCTGCATCCATTCCCATCCTCCGGGCACATGCCACTCACCTGTCATCTCCAACCAGACTTTGAAGTGGCTGTCCTGGAACACACAGAGGCCTGGGACGAAGTTGCGTCCGGCCAGGCTTCCTGCTGCCTGACGCGCCTGGGGCTCTGGCACCCACCCCGGCTCCCCCGGGGCCCTCCTTCCCTTCCCGAGGGTTCTGGGCCGCACCTCGCCCCATCTCCCCGTCTGTAAAGGGAGCCATCGGGGCCCAGCTCCGAGGGGGGCGGGTGCGGGCGGAGGAGGCGCCCCGGGGGCGGGGAGTAGGGCGTCGCCCTGCCCCCCAGCCCCCCAGGCCCTGTCTGGTAGCCGCCGCCCGCCTCCTGCCCTGCCCCCACCTGGACATGCCGCAGAATCCTCCCGGCGCACCAGTCCCCCAGCTCCGCGTAGCTGCCCGCCAGCTCCTCGTCGGCCTCCCCGAGCTGCTCCACCAGGCTGAGCAGCACCATGGGCACCGCCATGGACTCCGAGGCCGGGGCCCCGGGCAGGAAGGTCTTTGTGATGTAAAATCAACAGGACCTGAGGATGGAGGGAGGGTGATTCATTTGCTAATATTATGCGCGTGTGTTTGGCTCTGTAGTTTTTGGTTTTTTTTTTAATGTTTAACCCAAGTGTAACCGGTACCCACTAAACTGCACAAATCCTAGGAGCCCAGCTTTGTGAACTTAGGTCCCATTTGTGGTAACATTTTGGTTATGGGTCTGTCTTGCTCTAGTGCTCTGTCCCCGGGGGCAGGGGTTACGTCATTCTCTTTTGGACTTGGAAAACAGAAGGTCCTCAATAAATGCTTGTTGAATGAAGGTCAGAAAAGGGGTGAGGGGTGAGAGAGTACAAGGTTTTTTCTAAGCTGTCTTGCCTGAAAAAATTTGGGGGCCATATTTTTATTATATATTTTAAAATATTTTAATTAAAGCAGTAATATGTGCTCAGTGGGAAAAAGGTCAAGCAGTTCACCAAAGTGTAAGTCAAACTCATAAATGCATGAATCCAAGAGAAGCCCAAGTCCCCTCACCTCCATTAATGGTGGGCAGGGCAGCCTTGCCCACGTGTTTCTCTCTCCTTCTTTCTTCTTTCTCTCATCACCAGTGTGATAGTTTCAGTCCAGTCCTGCTGGACCACCTCAGACTCACATCAACGGTGCACTTCAATGTGAGGCTAGTGGCAGCCCAGCAGTCAGTCTTTTGAATGAAATGCATTTTAGCCCAGTGTTCCGATGAAGACCTGGGCCAGCGGGGCTGGCACCCAGCAGACGCTCAGCATCTCTTGGAGGAGCTGCTGAGGGTGGACCTCGATACAGCTCTGGAAGCTTCAGCCTAGTGGGCTAGGAGACTATTGGGACTATTCTGCATTTTAGCATAAGTATCCCCTTTCTACTTACATGCTGGCTACGGACTGCATGTCTGTGTCCCCCCCACCCCCACCCAACTCATACATTGAAATCCTAACCCTCAATGTGATGGGATTAATAGGTGAGGCCTTTAGAGGGCTTTTAGGTCATGAGGATGGAGCCCCATGAATGGAATTAGTGCCCTTATAAAAGAGACCGCAGAAAGCTCCCCCACCCTTTCCACCACAGGACACAGCTAAATGACAGCCATCTATGAATGAGGAAGCAGGTTCTCACTGGATACTAGCTCTGCCAGCACCATGATCTTGGACTTCTCATTCTCCAGAAGTGTGAGCAATAAATGTCTGTTGTTTAAAAGCTACCTAGTTTATGGTATTTTTGTTATAGCAGCCTGAATGGACTAAGACAATGCCAGTGGCCCCTCCCAGGTGGTTGGTGAGCTGGGCAGAAGTGGGCTGGGGCAGAGGGCCGTGGGTGGGAGCCTCCTTAGCAATGAGGGAGGCTCAGACGCTGGCCCATAAGGTGGGGGGGGTCTGGGTACTGTGAACTCTCAGGTAAGCAAAAGACTTCTGGGGGCCCTCAGAGGAGGGTGTGTTGAGAGAAGCTCCAGGGCTCCAGGGCTCCAGAAGGCAGGGGCACTAGAAGAGGGGCAGAAATGAACATTCTCCATCCGCCCCCTGCTGGAGGTCCACAAGGCCCCAAGAGAAAAGCCCCAGGCTGTCCCCCCTCCCCTGGGCCCATTACTAGCTATTCAAGTGGACCTGTGGCCTTGACTTTTACACAGGGAAGTTTGCCAGAACAGAGCTTGCACATGTTTTAAGGAAAAGTCGGTGAAACTCTTAGTAGCAAGTACATCATGAAACCAGCAAAGCAAATGAATGGTTCTTTCCAAACAACTGGCTTGCAAGCAGAGATGGCTGGGCTGCGGGTGGGGCACGGTGGTATCACGCCACCTGCTTAGAAGCTGCATTTGGGTAGAAGAATAATTGACAGCGTGATGAGGATGGGACCACGGGGGAAAGATGACATAGGCCTTGCCTGGGCGCCTCCAGGGAGACTGGGTTGGTGGGTGAAGTCATGAGCCTTTCCAAAATGTGGCTTCCTCTTGTTGGAGCACATCGTGGCCCAGAAGGGCCCAACCCAAGCACTTCCTGGAGCCCACTTTACACTTGGCCTTCCAGGATGGGGCAGCTGACTCCATGGCCGATCTCTGTTTGTTTGCATTTGGGAGGGTCAGGAAGCCAGCAGCCTGTCCTTGTCACCTGCCTTTTCTGAGGCTATGGACACTAGAGAGAAGGCCGGCCACTGGCCACTAAGAAGACTGACCTCCCCACTCCCACGCAGCCCAGAGAGGCTGGCCAATTCTCAAGTCCCAGAAGCCACTTCTGTCACCCCATTCCTGATTCCTAGGGGAGAAGCTCAGGGTCAAGCCGGTCTTCTGCTTCCACTTGGAATTCAGACCCAGGGGAGAGCCCCAGCTGGAGTGGAGGGAGGCAAGTGGCTGAATGACGGGCCCCTTCTGCCAAGGGACAGCTTAAACTTCCAGGAAAACCAGCCATCTCTCTCAGGGCACCTCCTTTCCCCTCTAGGCATCCAGCAGGCAGTTGCAGGGGCGGGGGCGGGCAAGACAGGGGCGGAACTCCAGAGCGTGGAGAAAAGAGGAAGGGAAGAACTGATAAACCAAGCTTTGACGAAATAAGTCAAGGAAGACCAATGCCATTGAACATATATTTATTGAAATCTACTCTATGCAAGGCACTGTGCTAGATCTGGAAGGGGAATCAGACATGAAGGGTCACCCCTGTCTTCTAAGAGCTCACAATCTAATGGGTTGGGGAGGGTGGGGAGGGAGAAGCTCTAGTGCAAAGCTGATTGTAGTAAGTGCCATAAAACAGACAAGTTAAGGAGACTGGGGAGGAATGAGAAAATAGTGCCAACAACCAAAATACGAACTGGGGCAGGACATAGCTGTTCTCAGATCTGCAAGTAATGCTGAAGGCCATTTTTGTTTAAAGAGACCATTTCTACTTTTGAAAATAAACACCCAACTGATGCAATGAGAACTACACAACGTAAGTATACTAGTCATACAGAAGTTATCAATTCCCCAATCTGACGGATTTGCTACAAGTAGCGAGACACTTCCAAAATAAAGAACAGGGTGAGCGGTGACTTAAACTCATTTCCTGGGGCAAACATGGGGTCAGTACAGGAACAGTGCCCAGACAGAAAAGCATTGGTCAAACTCACTGAGACTAGGAGGCATAGATTTGCACCCACCCTAGCAAACAGAATACAGTACCACATTTAAAACAGGTGTTTACGACAGTCAGGTGGGCCTTGGGCCAGGAACGAGGGCCAGGTAGGACATGAGGAAAGCGAGCTGTGTGATTCTTCTCAGGAAGCAGCCAAATGGGACAATGCAATTGCTCCTGACAGACTGCAAAAAGCAGAGACCCACTCAAGCTGGCTTAGGTCAAGGGAGTCTATGGCAGGGACACAAGTGGACCAGAGAGGGCAGTTGCCAGAGATCCCAGAAGGTAAGCCAGTCAGGCCTCCCTTGCGTTGCTGGGGTTGAGGCTGCTCTGGGGGTGCCCAGCCGGAGCCCACAGATCTTCAAGCCAGTGCCACCCATGGGGGCAACTCCTCTAAATCCCAGGTGGCTCCCTCTTTCTTCCAGCACCAACTAGAAACTTCTCTCTCAGTTTCCTTGTTTGTACTTCACAGTTGGAGAACCCGAAAGGTCTGGTCCATGTCTCCAGCGCTGTGGACCGGTTGCCGCCCTTGAGTCAGGTGCTCAGTTCTGGTTGAATTAATGTGGCCTAGACGGGGTGGGGGCCACATGGCGCACAATGGGGCTGGAGCCCCAGGCACGCGGAATGCAACCCCACGGGAGAGAGACACGCCCACCGTAACCGGGCGGGGCTCAGTCTGGAATGACACAACTAATGGGTATGACACAACTAATCCACACAGTTAATCTTATTAAGCAGCAAAAGTGGTAAACAGTTACTTTCTTTTGAAAATTTCTGCAAGTATTCAAAACTTTAATAAAAGCAATGGAGGGTTTCTTTCAGAATATAAGAAAAGGGCCTATTTCGAAGGAGAGCCAGCATTCTATATAACCCACCTGCTCTCCATTTGCCTTGCAAAAGGAATACGTGTGATTAGAAAGAAAAATGAAATGAGGTAGATACACAAATGCATAGACAAGCACACACGACAGCAAGTCTGATCACATTTTGCATCTGACGGAGCAGTAGACCTAGAGAGTCCAAGGAAATCCACCCCCCAGGGACCAGAGGCAAACACCTGAACTCGGTGCAACTACAGGACACACATTAAAGCCACAGAGAGAGCACGGACTTCACCTGCAAACAGAGTGACGGAAACGACGTGTTCACTCTGGCAGACGGTTTGTTCGAGAGAAAATCATAGAACCAAGAATGGAACAAAGGAAAGGAGGGCATGACGGGATGCCAAGATGCCGTGCCCTGGCTGGGGACAAGTGCAGCGGTGACGGCGACGCTAAGTTCTGAGTTAATACTGCATCTGGATCCTTCATAAAACACGGGCAAGACATGGCAAGGTACTTCCAGGTTAAGGTGCCAGACTTGCCCCGCCGTGGACGCCAACATTCCTTACCAAATAACAGTTGTAGCAAATACATCATAACAGCTTGAAAAGAGAAAACTCATGAGAGAAGGAAGTAGTGATTTCACACGCAGATTCACAACTACTGCAAGAACTGACGCCCCCAGAGCAGAAAGAATCACTATGCAACAAGTGCTATCAGCTTCTCTCCAGCCCGGGGGTCAGGATGGAGACGTCCCAGAGAGCCACTGGCATGGCCTGGGGGCCATTCCAGAGTACCTTCTGGCTAAGGTCACAAGGGTCACTGTGGGACCCTGCTTCCCAGCCTCTACCCCAGGCACAGCTGCTGGGAAGTCACACTACAGCCCCTGCGAGGCCAGCTTCTACCTGTGGGCTCTGCAGGCCACTGGAGGAGCCAGGTTCCTGGCCAGCCCTTGCCGCTGAAAGTGACAGGCCAGCCCCAGGATGACCAACTTCTACTTTTATGCCACGTGGGCCGTCGTCAGAAGGGCATCGTTGCCCTCCAAACCCTTGTTTTACTGCCCTCCTGGGCAAGGCTGTTACAAGTCACAGCCCAGGCCTGGTGAGGCCATCAGTGGGGCACGGTTCGTCTCCGAGCCTTTGCTCTGTCGCCCCTCTTAGGTGTGGCTGCAGGAGGTGACGTCAGAACACATGGGTGAATTTCCCCCTAGTTGCCAAAAGCAGAAGCCACCAAACCGACCTCTTTCTAGTTCCAGAATCACTCGCTAGGAGGATGTCATCCATGTGACAGTGTCAGTCGGGTAAGTTTTCTTGTGTTTTAGATGTCTCTTGGGTGGATCTGCTGCTCAGGCACTGAATCCACGCTGAGCATGGCCAAGGCTCCCAGGAGCTGGAAGGTTGGCCAGCTGCTGCCAAGACCAAGTTCGGACCACCCCATTGACCTAGGTGAGGCCCAGCCCTGCTGCTGAAGGTTAGGGCTATACTGAGGAACAGTCAGAGTGTTCTGGCCAATCCGAGATGGAAATTCCTCTCGAGTGCCTGAGTGGCCAGGTTGGATAGTCAAGTACCGCCCACAGACATGCAGAGTCTGCATCTTGGATGAGGAGTGAGCCTGTGTCTCTGGCCCATTTCCATCCAGCCTGCCCACCTGGAGCATCCACCTTCTGGTGGGGCAGGGTTTTCAACTTTTCGTTTGTAATTCAAATTCTAGAAGAAAATGTCATCATCTCTAACTACTGAAGCAATGGAAGTTAAGACTTAACTGACAACAATGAACATTTGGATACGTAAAGATCAAAAGCTTGCACAACAAAAATGTAATAAAACTGCTACAAAGAGCAAAGCAATAAAACTGGAAAAGAGATCATCACAATCGATACAGAAAGAACTGCCGTATAAAGTCAATATATCCAAAGGTAACTTGGTAACTGGTCAAAGGAGATGAACGTACTCTGCATGCAAGAAAATGGAAACAGTATTTTAAGTCATCACGTGAGAGAAAGAAGATGAGACTAGGAGTCAGGAGGCCTGGGTCCATCCTCAGTTTGGGTACTAATGAGTCATAGAACAACAGCGATAACCATGGCGATGACGGCACATGACCCCACTGAGTGTGCGCCTCCATGCCAGGCGCGGCATCGCAGTCCCTGCGATAACCTTAGGAGGTAGTCCTGCGATCATCCTCATTTTACAGAGGTGGAAACGGAGGATCGGAGAAGTACCATCTAGGCCCCATATGAGAGGCTATCGTTCCCGAAAAGGAGGCGTCACCTTACACTTGAGTCCTTGCGACGTCCCTATTACGGGGATGCTCTCTCAACTACTTGATTTTGAACAAAACAGTGCTGCTTGAGGACAAGACTCGTTAGCCTGAAACAAACCCCAGTCGACGCTAGTTTTGGATATGCCTGGGAGTCACCAGATTGAATTGGTTTAAGAAAAAAGGACACAAAAGAAATTTAACTCAGATTTAGTACTTCTTAAGAGTACGACCTCACAATGACAAGTCTTCGATGCTTTAAGAAAGCCTTTTAAAGGTCATTTAAAAAAAGGAAAACCTTAAGTGGTTGCATTGTACAGCTACAGAATAAATTAAAAAACGACAACAATCATTCTAATGTTACATGAACCTGTACTTATGGCTTGGGAGGCGGTTTCTAGTGAGAGCCTTGTGCAGGGATTGTCACAGTGCTATGTGGCACATAGCTCGGATGGATGGAAGTCATTGGATGTGTGCTTTGAAAATGATGACGCCAAAGGGCCTCTGAGGTTGGTGAAGACGGTGAGGTTAGAAATGCATATGAGGAATTAGGATAAAATGATCTCATGGAGTGGAGCTAGGGAAAAAAGGAATCTTTTCTAAATTAATATATTATTCTATATAATATGTGATTTACAATATGTATGTAGAACTAAATTAATAAATTAAATATTATAAGACATTTGATTATTCTATTTACAACCCTAAAAATTTATAAATTCAAGTAGGCCAAAAAAGTTTGGGGCTATCGATCTCCTGTTGGGGAAAGTCGGGATCACATTCCATGGACACCATCGTTGAATAGCTCTGGGTCTCAGCTTCCTTGAAGGGGGAGCTTGCAGGAGAGGACCAAGCATCCCGAGCTCCACCCCCACGTCCGGGTTTCTCTTCTCTCGTTCTCCAATTCAAGGCCTGTGCATTTTAATACCTTGAAGGTACTCGATTCCAGCTGAACCAGCCAAAACTCAATCAAAATGGTAGAAGCTACTCTTGAGAGGCAAGATGGGAAACACAAACACTTATAAATTGCTGGTGGCAGTATAAATCGGTTTCAACCTTTCTGAAGAGAAAATATATAAGCGCTACAAAACTGTTCATCTCCTTTGACTCTGCCCTCCCCCTCTAGGGCCCCGGGCCCCGAGGGAATCGGCCGCCGGCCACGGGGCCGCGGGCCTTCCCTACTCGCGGTGGGTGGGTTGATGCTTCTGCAGCGCCGACCGCCTCTTGAACACGCGGCCACACTCGCTGCACTCGCAGCGTCTTGCTCCGCTGTGGGTCCTCTGATGGCGACTCAGGCCGGAGCTCCGGCGGAAGGCCTTCCCGCACTTATCGCACTCGTAGGGTTTCAGTCCGCTGTGGATGCGCCGGTGTTTGATGAGGTCGGAGGGCCCCCGGAAGGCCTTGCCGCAGTCGCCACACGCGTAGGGCCGCTCCCCGGTATGGATGCGCTGGTGCTCCAGGAGGCTGGAGCTCTGCCGGAAGGCCTTCCCGCACTGGCCGCACTCGTACGGCTTCTCGCCCGTGTGGATCCGCCGATGCTTGGTGAGCTCTGAGCTCCTGCGGAAGAGCTTGCCGCAGTGGGGGCAGCCGTAGGGCTTGGCCCCACTGTGGATGCGCTGGTGCTCGGCCAGGCCGTTGACCCCTCGGAAGGACTTGCCGCAGTCGTCGCAGTCGAAGGGCAGGTGGCCGGTGTGCATCCGCTGGTGCTTGAGAAATTCCTGGCGATCCAGGAAATCCCTGCTACACGTCTTGCAGGCAAAGGGCTTCTCCGAAGTGTGCAGCTTCTGATGGCGAAAGAGGAGGGTGTTGACTTTGAAGGAGCGCCCGCATTCCTCGCAGTCAAAGGGCTTCTCTCGGCTGTGGACGCGCAGGTGCTGACTGAGGCCCGCGCTCTTCTTGAACCTCTTCCCGCATTCTTCACACGCGAAGGGCTTCGCCTCCCTCTCCATTTGCTCTCTCTTCTCCATGGCCTCGTCAAGGGCCCGGCTGGGGCCCGGCCGGGGCTCTGCCGCCACGTGGCTCTTCCGGTGCTCGTTGAACTCAGACACCCCCCGAAAGACCTGCCCGCAATCGCCGCACTCCCAGCCCTTTTCCTCACTGTGAATTCGCTGGTGCTGCACGAGGAGGACCTTAAGCCGAAAGGCATCCCCACACTCTTTACATGCAAAATGATGTTCTACAGGTAGATTCCGGGGGCTCCCTCCCCTCCCCTCAGAGTCCCCGTTCTGTTTGACCTCAGGGCTGTGCTCACTGGCCGTCGGGGAGCTCGTGGGCGCCATCTCCTGTGACTGGGCGTCTTCGCCCATCCTCGGCGGTTGGGCCACCCAGATGCTTTCTGAAATGGAAACCACAAGACACTGCACTCTGCCGAGGAGGAAGGAAGGAGGTTACTCTCCTTTGTCAACGATCACTTTCCTCCTGAGACAGCTGCCAAGCATCGGGCCTGGAGGCCACCGGGGCAGGATGGCAGCTCCCCACCCAGCTGGAAACAAGCACGGTAGATGGAAGGGGCACAAGGGCCTGATTGCTGGATGCTCCCTGTCAAGGTGACTGAGGAGCAGCACACCACTCCCACCCCAAAGGCTCACCTGGGCCTCCCCAACGACGCCCTGACATTTCTTCAGGTTTCTTTTACTCACCTGAATGCTCAGCTCGTTCCACGTGAAGGGATGGGTCAGACTTGCACCAGGTGAGAGACCAAGTCAGGATTCAAAACAGGAACTCCTGCTTGCGGAAAAGGAAACAGGCTATGGCAGCATCCGGAGATGACATCAGGATGGGGTAGGAATGGTTCAGGGCCTTTGAAGGGGAAAGCCTTTCAATCCCCAAAGGCTGGGCTGGCTGTTCCCTTAGGCAAGTCATTCATCCATTTAAAATGCCTTTCCCAACAGTCGGCTCCTTCCAGGGGCTGGATGAAGCAAGCTCTGGGCCCATGTGGGTGGAGAACCAGCTTGTCTTCCTGAGGAGCTGATCCTCCCTTTCCCCATCCACCCTCCTCAAGGTCTGCACATTGAACTTGGGGTTCTCCCAGAACTGTCAAAGCTGACCCCTGGCAGTCTCTCCTCCGAAGAAGCCTCCCCACCTCACCACGTGCAGCCCGATGGTGCAAAGGAGCTTGCTACGTCAACCTCTCTCAACAGTAAACTACAGTAAAGTTGTCATGAAATTTATATAATTTGTGGGTTAAAAAAGTATTTAATTAGGTGGCATAGGAAGGGTGGGAGGGAGGGAGACGCAAGAGGGAAGAGATATGGGGATGTATGTATATGTATAACTGATTCACTTTGTTATAAAGCAGAAACTAACACACCATTGTAAAGCAATTATATTCCAATAACGATGTTAAAAAAAAGTATTTAATTATAGTGGCTAGTTTGTTCTAATTTCTTTCCCAATGAAAGACTGAGGGCGCTTCTTTCCATGCCATTAGGAGTTGGGAGGGACACCTGTTACTTTGAGAGATCGGGTGTAGCAGACCCTCTGTATTTCCTCACAGCCCATTCCCAGGGAGCATAAGCCCCTGGAAGGTGAGCTTGTGTGACGCTATGCCAGGTGCCCCTTATCCTACTCCCAGCGGCGTAGGACCATGAAGCTGGTGGCAAAGCTTGTGGAAGGGCTGGGGGCATCCTTACCCACAGAGGTCACATTCCTTCAATATGCCGGTGTCCTCTGCTCAGGATCCAGCCTCAGCCACTCCCTTTGATGAGGTACTGTGCCACGTCACCAAATGTCACCGGATCCTGAAAGAATTCCCAGGGATAATCTGTCCTTCCATCCACTCTAGAATGAGGCAAGGGCAGTGCCACTAACCCAGGGATGAGAGGTGAGAGTCTGAAGTGAGCGTACATTGCTAACATGGAAATATAACTACAAGCCTCAAGAAGTGCTAGAAAGAGAACCTGACCACGTGCCAAGAGACCTGGGCTGTGGCCCTGGCTCCCACTGTCCTCCCAAGGGAGTTCGGTTCAATCACTTTCCTGGATTGAAACGCAGCTCCCCCATCAGTAAGATGGGAATTACAAGCCCAGCAGGCAACCATTCCTTGGCAGACTCCTGGGAGAGAAGCAGAGAGAGGGAGGGAAGGCAGCAGCTGGGGTTCAGGCCCTGTTGTGTGTCATGCTGGGGCAAGAGGCAGAGTCCAAGGCCAGAATCAGGGAGCAGTGACAGATTCCCAAGCCAGACTGAGGGAAGCACAGCTCACCTGGGCCTCCAGCACCCCAAGGGGGCCTGCCAGGACTTGGTTTCCCAGGAATCCATCTTGGGGAAGAGCAAGACCCTGTGGGGCAGGCAGAGCTAAGGAAAGTGAAAGGTGCCGTGAGTGACAGCAGCCCTGCCTCTGGGTCCTGTGGGATGAGACTGGTGACTTCCTTTTCCCCTGTTTTAAATTTTCTTGAGTCTTCTGTTGCACAGAGGCTGAATGACAAGCCAGAGCACGGATATACCTAACAAAATGTATCCCAAACAGTGGGGAAAGTGGGCTGGCAGAGAATTGATACAGGCAGGCCAGAGGGAACCCAGACAAGACAAATGAATGTTAGCCCAGGCACAGGCAGAAGACAAACTCAGACCAAGAGCCAGTGGCAGGGAGACTGGCTCTCAGAGACAGGTCGGCCACAGGCCTCCTAGCAGTAGGCCTTGTAGAGTTCAATGCTCACACTGCACAGGAAGGAAGTATCCCCAAAAGAACATCAGAAGAAATAACTAGGAAGTGAGAGGTCCTTCTCAACTTTGTAGGGGCAACAAAAAACCAGACTGGGCTACTGGAGGGAAGAGACATAACAGGGCAGGAGCCAGGGCCTCCTGACTAGCAGCAAGGCCCTCTAAAGGCCACACTCCACCCCACCGAAACAACTCACCAGGTGACAGCTTGCAGACAAGAATGTTTCTGTGATATATTTGACAAAATGAAAAGTTGAACAAAATACCTGGAAAAAGACACCTCCCAAAAAAAAAAAAAAAGATCTTCAAAGACTGTTGCTAAATAAAGGATTTGAACCACATGTGTACGTTGCCTTTGTCTTTCGGATCCCACCACAGGTGTGCATGCATCGCAGGCCTCCCACTTCAGTGAGTTCACAGAAACAGGAACACAGTTTCTGTTCTGATGTCAGGTCAATTCGGTTCACAGTTATATGAAAAGGAAGCATTTTTACACTAGCTCAAGGAGTACAGAACCCAGATACTCCAGAAATACTTTTACGTAAAATTAGATGTTATATTAAAAGGGTTAGACAGAGACTTCCACTTCTAGCCATGAAGGAGTAACAAGGAACAGATTTAATGTCGTGCCATAAATAAGTAGAAAACTGGATAAAATAGATGTGAAACAACAGTGTTTAGATATTGGACAGCAGGCAGCACAGGATCATGATCCTTGTGAGACGAGAAACAAATGAGGTGAGCTTTATCAGTGTCCCAGATCTCTTCCTGGAGGCAATTTCCAGATTGAGAGTATAGGGAAGGGGGACCCAAACAGAGCTTGGTGGCTTTATTATCAACACAGACCAGCGTTCAGGGAAGCTGAGGCTGAGCAGAGTTCCAGAAAGTAGGGAGCTATGCAGAAAAAAAGAGCTCCAAAAAATCTGTACAAGGCTCCCCTTTAGTCTTTCTTAACTACTAAGCCATGCATGCATAGAGTGAAACTCCCAAAGACTAGGAAAAGAATGACCAGGAAGCTGTAAGTTGAACAATTCCTAGGACACACAAAGGTAGGAAGATGTTCAGGGTCTAACCAACCAGAGCAGGGAGTCCTCAGTGATCACATGGGGTATTCACTAGAGAATCAGAGGGGCCTTAGTAGTAGGACTGATCTATCCCTGGAGCCTCAGCTACCCTGGATCTGCTCTAGAAAAACTTGAAATTAGGCCTTGAAGGGATCAAACTATTCCACAAATAACTACCTCCCAAAACAAAGTCCAACAATTTTCACAGTGAAACAACAAAATCCAGACAATCAACAACATAATCTCTACAATGTTCAACATCCAATAAAAAATTAAGTAAATTCCATATATATGTGTTAGCATACGGTATTTGTTTTTCTCTTTCTGACGTACTTCACTCCGTATGACAGACTCTAGGTCCATCCACCTCACTACAAATAACTCAATTTCGTTTCTTTTTATGGCTGAGTAATATTCCATTGTATATATGTGCCACATCTTCTTTATCCATTCATCTGCTGATGGACACTTCGGTTGCTTCCATGTACCGGCTATTGTAAATAAAGCTGCAGTGAACATTGTGGTACATGACTCTTTTTGAATTATGGTTTTCTCAGGGTATATGCCCAGTAGTGGGATTGCTGGGTCGTATGGTAGTTCTATTCCTTAGTTTTTTAAGGAACCTCCATACTGTTCTCCATAGTGGCTGTATCAATTTACATTCCCACCAACAGTGCAAGAGTATTCCCTTTTCTCCACACCCTCTCCAGCATTTATTGTTTCTAGATTTTTTGATGATGGCCATTCTGACCGGTGTGAGATGATATCTCATTGTAGTTTTGATTTGCATTTCTGAAGAACCTAGGGGCAAGATGGGAATAAAGACACAGACCTACTAGAGAATGGACTTGAGGATATGGGGAGGGGGAAGGGTAAGCTGTGACAAAATGAGAGAGTGGCATGGACATATACACACTACCAAATGTAAAACAGATAGCTAGTGGGAAGCAGCCGCATAGCACAGGGAGATCAGCTCGGTGCTTTGTGACCACCTAGAGGGGTGGGATAGGGAGGGTGGGAGGGAGGGAGACGCAAGAGGGAAGAGATATGGGAACATATGTATATGTATAACTGATTCACTTTGTTATAAAGCAGAAACTAACACACCATTGTAAGGCAATTATACTCCAATAAAGATGTTAAAAAAAAATTAAGTAAATGCCAAGAAGCAGGAAAATGTGACTCATGGAAAGGAAAATAATGTCAATAGAAACACTCAGAAGTGATCACTGACAGAACTTACAGACAAGGATAACAGCTAGTTTAACAATGTATAACTATTTAAAGAAAAACAGGAACATAATGAAAGAAATGGATGATATAAACAAGAACCAGATGGGACTTATTGAGGTGAAAACTGTAATATTTAAAATGAAAATTTCATTGGATGTGATTAACAGCAGATTAGACACAGCCCTCTCCCCCGAAAAAGATTAGAAAATTTGAAGACATAGCAATAGAAATTATCCCAAATTTAGATCAGAAAGAAAAACATATTTAAAAAACAGAGTCTCAGTGACTTGAGGATAACAGAAAGTGGTCTAACACATATGCAACTGGAATCTGAGAAGATGAGGAAAAGGAGGAGGGGGATAAAAGTATAATTGAAGAAATAATGGTTAAAATGTATTGTTTTCTAAATTTGATGAAACCTAGATCCAAGAAGCCCAATTACCCCCTAGCAAGACTAAACAAACAAACAGAAAACAAAACCAAAAAAAAACCCCAACAACCCCACACATGTACACTAAGACACATCATAATCATATTGCTGAAAACTAGTGATAAAGGGAAAATCTTAAAGCAGCCAGAGGAAGAAAAGATGTTGTATACAGAGGAGCAAAGATAAGAATAGCTGCTAACTTCTTATCAGAAAATGTGCAAGCCTGAAAACAACTGAATGACATTTTTAAAGTGCTAAAGGAAAAAAAAAACATGTCAACCGAGACTTCTATATTCAGGGAAAGTATCCTTCAAAAATGAAGGCAAAATAAAAACTTTTTTAGACAAAGAAAAGCTGAAAGGATCTGTCACCAGCAGACCTGTACTACAAGACATATTAAAGAAAGTTTTTCCAGTGAAGGGAAATGATACCAGATGGAAACTTGGATCACAAAGGAATGAAGAACATCAGGAATGTAAATATGTGCAGAAATATAAACACTTTTACCTCTCTCATTTTTAAATCTTTAAGAGATAACTGAACATTTAAAGTAAAAATAATAAGGTAGTGCAGGGTTTATAACAGATGTAGAAATAAAATGTATGACTGTGTGCTTTACAAAGCCCTCCAAGACTCTGATGCATGCCAGTAGTGGAAATAAAATACAGTTCTAAAAAATAATCCAAAAGAAGAAAGGTAAAAAAAAACAAAGGAAAAAGAACAGATGGGGCAAATGGAAATAAATACCAAGAGGCATATTTAAACACAACCATATGGATAGTTAAATTAAATATAAATGAACTAAACACACCAGTTAATAGGCAGAGATCATCAGATTGTATTTTTTTTTTAAATGAGACTGAACTATATGCTGTCAACAAGAAACTTTAAATATAAAGAGTTTAAATGTAAAGACAGAAATAGGTTAAAAGTAAAAGGATGGAAAACAATATACTATAACCAACAGGAAGAGTCTCAATAATCCCAACGTCATAGAAACATGAGGGAGACCTTTCTGAAGAATCCTAGAACTCAGAGCAGGAAGAAAACTGGAGAGCTTAAGTATAAAATCAATAGGTGGTAAGAGACAAGAAAAAAAAACAGAAAAAATTTTAAAAAGTAAATGAAAATGAAAAAAAAAAATCAACAGGTGGCCAATACAGAATGACACACAGCAGATTACAAAAATTTGAATCCTCCTTCAAAGAAGATTATAGACAGACAGTAACTGTTTATTAAAAAATCCAAAGAGTGTAGGGGAAGGGGAGAGAATAGTATATATTTGTGTTTTAGGAGAAAAAAGGAATAAACTGAGAGTGACTCACAGTGAATGAGCACATCGAGACTGCAATGTGCACCACCCTGGGGTAGAGTCCAGGTCTAGAAAGGTCTTCTGCTTTCTGTTTCTGTAATGAATTTTTAGTAACCAAGCTGCATTTCTTTGGTAATCAGAAAGGAACAACAATTTTAAAAGATTTCAGTTGACTTTGGATAAGAAAGATGCTCAGCATGTGCGAGGACAGGGCTGAGGCCAAGGAGACAACAGGGAACTGCCCCTGAAGCTGGGCAACATCCCGAGGTGCCCACACAGGCAAGGCAGGCACAGTGGAGCAGTGCTGGCAGGAATGTGTGGGCAGTCCCAGAAAGCTTAGAGGCAGGTCCATGGGGTTGTCACTTCCTGGGATCATCCCCCCAAGCTATCGGAACCATGACAGATGTGAGCAGAAGGCCTCCTTCGGCCCCCGTGTCCACGGAAACTCTATTTCCATCTTTAAGCAGCTGCCAGCACAGGTGCTCCCCAGTGTGTGAGGGAAGCCGCAGGTGCCCAGCAGCCAAGCCCTCTGTATCCCACTGTCACCTGGGCAGGGCACCCTCGGAGCAGTTGGATTCTTCCTGGTATACATTTGATGTCTGGTTTGACTTTGGCTTCCAATACAAAATGAACTGGTCATAGATTACTTATACAATTCATTCTAAAAAATTCACTTCCAATTGACATTGAGGTTTTGTTGCCAAGTGGAATGGAGAGGAGAACATCTCACCTTCACCTCCTGAGGAAGATGGTCTGTTACAAGCCTCATCTCACCACCCTCAGGCCAGAGACCTAAGGCCTTAACCCCTTCCAAGGCCCTGGCTGAGCCCACCAGACCCATATCCTGCACCCCATGTCTCAGTCATTCCTTCCAGACCCTCGGCCTTCATCCTGTCATAAACACGCCAAGGCAATACCCCTGAGGGCCTCTGAACCTGCCTCAGGTGGCTCCTTCGAAGAATTTGGGCCTCACTCAAGTGTCACCTCCTCCAAATGTCTTCACTCTCCAGCCCCATCACGGTTTACTTATAACACGTTTCACTACCTAAAACGTATCCTCCAAAACTGCTTGTTTTTACCTGATTCTCCCTGGGGGAAATGTCACCTCTGACAGGACAGGGCCCTTCTCTTTCTTGGTCACCCCTGAATCCCCAGCATCTGCAGCAGCTCCTAACACTCAGTGGGCATGTGAGAAACTGTGGTGGGAGGGGTGTGTTAAATTCATCTAACTTCCATTAACAGAGCACCTACTATGCGTTTGGCACTGTGCTTCTCCCTTCCCATAACGTAACTATCGCCACCTATAGTCATTCCCGCCTCCATTTTACAGAGAAGGAAGACACGGATCTGAGAGGTGAACTAACTTGCCTAAGGTCTAGCTCCCAAGATTTGAGACATTTCAAACCACACCAGAAAAGAGAGAAATAATATGCCACCAGGTAATATCTAACACCAGGCCTTATCCAAAGGCCAGGCAGCCATTGAGTGTCCTTGAAGCCTAATGGTGCGTATGGGTTTAGGGGACTGGCTTTAAATCCTCCCATGAACATGCCATCACAGACCCTCCCTGCGCAATAGATACACACGTCATTCTCTCTCTCACTCACAGTTTTTCCAAGCCACCCATGTTTAATTGAGCAGGTCCTCCTGAAGTGTTCCCATTTAACTGAGCGGATCCCACCAAAGTGTTCTCACTTAATCGGCGTGATTAATCGTTGAAGTCCTGGAGCCACAACCCCCAAGTGAATTGTTAATTATCCTTTAAGTCCTGTGTAGCAACAGGACTGGCCCTTCCTGTACCAGGCTTGCCCAAGGGACTTAACCCAAGTGCACTTCAGATCACTACCCACAGTGACAGAACCCATGGACACACAGAGACCATTTTGAAGGTGCTCATAAAAATGGGAGGGAAAAAGTGAGCCCTGCTTTCACAAAAGGAAGCTAAACTCTGCACAATGAACAAGGTATATCGGGTAAAAGCTTTATGAGACGCAAAGGAAGATCATTAAAAAAGATAATACACATTAATCCCACTGCAGTTAAAAATAAAATCATCATCAATCCTGAAAACAATCTGATAATTCAGAAGCCGGATTGCCCAACAGCTCCACTTTAAAATGGTGGAACTAATCTGGAAAAGAAACTGCACTCTGTGACAAAAGTGACACATACAGGTGTCTGCTGCCTTCCAAAAGTGGACCTTGGGAGATCAAGGTCAAAGCAATTCCAGGCACAATATGAAAACCATTGTAGTGCACCCGATGGATACAGGGGGCGATCCTGATCTTGAATGCGAGGCACTTTCACTCACCATGGAAAAGCCCCAAATCTCGGAAGTGCACTTCTTCACCCAATCGGGAAAAGGAAGTTGGTAGACAGACTATGGGAAAACAAACCTCTGCCTCTTAATGTAAATATTATCTTCCTTCTTTAAGTGGGATCTGAAGTATAGTCTAACGACTATATGCTCCCAGAGAGTGAAGGCCGTATCAAGGTTGACTGCGGATTCCACTCTGGACCTAGCCAAGTGCCACAGACACCGCAGCTGCTTCACAGACACACTTCTGAAAAATCATGCTTCCTAAAGCATGAGAGTTCACGTGAGTGAACAAATGTTCCTGAAATGTGCTTTAGATGGCAATGTAAATTTTAACCAACTTATTTAAATCCAATTTTCCGTATTGAATCAGAAACATTGAGAACCAAAACAACCATTTCACTCTGATTTGAAAGAACAGAAGTTAACAGCTGAACCCAATGGAGACAAAAGCCAACATGTGTCACAAAAAATAGTGAATAATTAGGTGTATTCTGGTCACCTTTGAGCTCGGGACCCCTCCTTAGGATGTCTGGCTACTAGGAAAGTTCACTTCTGAGCCTAAAAGATCAGTGTTAGACTAATTCCATGGCACAAGTAGCCAAGCAACCTCCTCAGCAGGTGCCATCCTTCCCTGGGCAGTGGGGGCAGGGGACAGGGAGCAAGGCCACCCAAACTAGATCAATCTGGCAGCTTCCAGAAACTTCAAAGGGGTGCCAGAAACACCTGGACTCCCTGGAGCATCTAGATAAGGACCTGAAACAGAATGTCCTCAGGCCCCCAGAAGACAACAGGTGGCTCATGGTGTTCATTTCAGTTCTGGGCCAGAGCAAAAATGCCCTGGAGGGAATCTTTATAGGTCACACGAGAGACTGCACTCGCGACCATCTAATTCAGATGGGTGCCTTCAGCTCCCTCTCCCACCCCTAACCCTAACCCTAAGTCATCCTATTAATTACCTAGATTCCCAATTCTCCTTACTGGATATCTGTTCTCCCTTGAGTTGTGTTGTTTAGATCGAGAGAACTATCTCTGGGCAAAGATGGTTCAACGGCACTGGCATATATAAAAATATAAGTGCTTCCAGAATCAAAAACAATACTTCTCACCATCTTGCATCCCCATGGGGTCTTCTAACAGCATGGCCAGCTTTAAGGCCAGCAGACATGGTCTATAAACATCCAGACTTGCCCCAAAGAGAGATGCAGGGATGGCATCGTGTCTCAGAACAATTCTGAGCGATTAGTCAGGCAGGTAAGATCCCACCTGTTGGACTGAAATAATTTGGGGGGGACAGAAGCAGACTTGGGTACTCCTTCCGGGAACACGTCTTTTTGGGTCATGAGTGCTCAACCAAAGGACAGGCTGTGAGACTGAACACACTGCTGAGACCCCAATCCACCTGAGTCAGGCAAGGCTGGGATCCTGAGCCGAGCCCCTGGGCTGGAGCTGGGCTTAGCCTTCACCAGCTCTCAACCCGTCCCGCCAGGATGTGGCCGCAAAGGCCCCATTTGGGCCCACCCTGTACTGTGCAAATGCACTGCTACTAGAAGTGAATCCTAAAGGGCCAGAAGAGAGGGTGTTTCACCAGGAAAGTCTGTTTCTCTTGGGATGTTTGTGTCTGTGTGTGCCTTTTTCTGTGTGCGTGGGTGGCAGGCATCTGTCTCCGTCTTCCCCGTTTTCCTCTCTCACTCTACCTGGGCACCTGTCTCTCTCTGTTTAGGTTTCCATTTTCTTTGCCTTCTATAAAAAGCCAGAAGGTAGACCAGAAGGGGATTTTGTAGTGTTTGTTGTACTTAATTGAGGGAAGGTTTATGTTCCCATTTCCCCAAGAAGACGCATGCTATCTTACTGAAAATCAAAATAAATTTTAAGTATAGCTTCGTTTAAGTCACACTGCCCAGGATATGAACGATTCTAAATGGGGGTGGGGGAATGTTGTGCAAATCCCAAGGGGCCCTGGGCAGTTGGGGAGCCCAGGCAGGTTAGGGCCAGGGTTGGACGGGTGGGTTAGAACCCTGGCCTGGGGTTTGCTAAGAACTCAAGGGACAGAGTAGCTGGTGTAGGTGGGGATGAGAAATCTGCATTTTCAACCAGCACTCAGGAAACTGGGATGCTGATCTGTGCCTGGTTAGCACTGGGCCCATCTAGAATCCGGAGGCTTCCTCACCTCCAGGGCTCATCAGACAGGATTCTGGCCCATGAGCCTCCTGAATGGGATCCCACTCTCTGTGCTGACTGTCAGATTTCTGGGAAGAGAATTCACACTTTCTAGTGATTTTCTAAGGGGTCTCCTCACCCAAAGAAGGCTGAAAATCACTGTTCGATAGGATTCTAAATGTAGATCCTAAGACATTTGGGGGGAATGGATTGGACTGTGTCAGGCACAGGGCAGGAGGGAGCATGAGGGATAGGGTGAGGCAGCATTAGTACCCAGAGGGGGTGCTGTTCTAGCGATCCCATCTGAAATCCTTTGGTAAAAGAAAAGTGTCGGGTCTGAGGTTGAAGAGGAAATATTTCACTGACCAAGGAGACTGGAGGGGGCTGGTGGCCCCCAGCTGCGCCAACGTTGGCTGGAGGGTGTCAGTTGGAACAGGATGGGACCTCCGGGAAAAGGGCCAGGATTCTGGGGGGGGGGTTGGTGTTTGAAAGGGACCATGGGCTTCGGGCAGCAAGCGACTGTGTGGGGGGGAGGATGGAAAAAGACATGTAATTAATCACCCAAATATAGACTAGAGAAGGCAGCAAAGGAGTTTAAGGGGGGGGGGGACACTGGAGCGGGTGATGGTGGCCCCAGAAGAGCGACAGAAAAAGCACTGTTCAGATCCAGGGCCTTGAGCTTGTTTTCACCCAGCAAGGGCTGCCCCTCCCCCTCCCTCACAGCATTTGGGCTCTAGGCTGCCCCCCCCATCCTCCCCGACAAGCTGACGCTCGACCCCCACCCAAAAGGAAAGGAGAGACTCCGCCAGCAGGAAGTCCCCAGTACCGTCCCCAGTACACCTACCCGCGTCTCTGACTGCTGTTCAGCCCCTCCCCCAGACTAGGGAAAAGCCCTTTTAACACCCCCCAACGCCCCCTCCCACTTGGCCTCCTCTGCACTTGGGGTGGGGGGTCCCCTCTTCCCATAGCGACCGGTTCCCATCCCCTAGCGTCACCCCAAAAGCAGCGTAGGCCTCAGCACGTCCAGCGATTCCCGCCCCTAACCGTCGCCCCCTGGCCGCCGCGGGAAGGCCTTCGGCCTCTTCGCACCCGCCATCCCGGACCCGCCTCCCGCTCCACCTGGCCCCAGGGCCGAGCAGCTTCCCGCGGGAACAGAGACGTCCCCCAACAAGCTTGGCCGCCCCCTGCCCCCCCCACCGCACACCTTCTGGAACACTCACCCCAGTCCTGCACACTCTCCTGGGCCGTCCCCTGCACATCCTCCCGAGGCCCAAACGATCACCCGGGACCCGCACATTCATCCGCGACTCCCAGCACATCCTCTGGCGGCCCGCGCGCTCATCGCGGCCCCGCACACCCTCCCGGGCTCCGCGCACATCCTCTTGTGGCCCGCACGCTCACCTCGGCCCGGCGGCGGCCAACGCGCGGTCCTCGGCGGAGTGGCGCTGGCGCGGCCCAGGCCCGGCGTGGCAGGAAGCGCCACGGAGCCGCCAGCAACCGGCTGAGCCCAGCAGCCCCACGGCGCGTTTCCGGAGCCGCGGGCGCCGCCGTGGGTAGTGGGAGAGCGAGGCCCCGCCCCGGCTCCGGCCCCGCCCGGCCCGCCGATCTCGATTGGCCCGGAGAGTGGGGGGGCTGGAAGGGGGCGTGGCCTAGCCCGGGGTGGGTGGGTCAGGTCAGACCCCAGGGGAGCTGCGCGGTGGGGCCAGGTGAATGTACTAATGAATGAATGAATGAACTAGCGAATGAACCAACAAGACCACGAAGGAGGGAACGAAGGAATGAAGAGGACCCCTCCCCCTTGGGCGCCTTTAGGACGGGAATATGGGTGGGGGGATGAGAACGGAGGGCGACGGAGAGCAAAGCCAGCCCCCACTGGAGGGGTCAAAGCGCCTCGCTCAGTCACGGAAGGTGTGAGCTCTCGCCGTGCCAGGCACTGAGAATACAGCTGTGAGCAAAACCAGGCTGCAATCCCTGCCCTCAGGGGGCGCGCATTTGGCGCCCAAGAGCTCCTGTGAGTATGTTTGTGTGTGGGTGTGTGCGCGCGCGCGCGCGCCCGCGTGCTCGGGTAAAGGTGGAGGGGAAAGTCACTTGAGTTAATTTCAAAATGACAGGTCATACTGAGAAGAGAAAAGAACAGGATTCTTGGATCGGGGCTGCTGCAAGTAATGACAGCCACTTCCAGAGGAATTTCTGCCAGTCAACAAAGATCTAGGAATCTGCTGCACCCTGCAGTGTGCTAAGCCCATCGATGCTTTCTTGAAGATTCCTGTTTCGTAAGGAATACAGTAATAAACAAGGGTCAACAAACAACACACAAGAATGACAAGAACTGTGAAGAACATCAATTAGGGGGGTGTTTGGGAGTGATGGGTGGGGAATTTCAGTGAGGCTATGGTTGATATGAGACTTGAATGACAAGAAGGACTCAGCCGTGTGAAGGTTGTTGATAGGAAGAGCATCCACAGGTAAAAGGAACAGCAAGTGCAAATTCCCTGTGATAGGAACCAACTGGGCATATTCTAGGATCAAAAGGAAAATGCTGGACAGCAGTAAGCCAAGGGAAAAAGAGCCACACTAGCTGGGCACTGAAATTAAGTCTGAAGGACACGGTCTAACTTTTTTGTTCATTTTTTATTAGTATACATTTATCGTTTTATTAGTGATAATGATTATAACCAACTTCTTAAATATTCTTGTAACAATTTTATCTGTTAGATGCTACCAACTTTTTTTAATTTACCTTCCACATTTTATTATGAAAACTTTGCAACATACAGATCAATTGAAAGATTTGTACACATATACCAATCACCAGTATTCTACAATTAGCATTATGCTACACTTGCTTGATTGCATGGTCATCCTTATTTAACTGATCCATTTCAAAGTATCAGGAAGTTGCAGACATACAAGCACACTTCACTCCTTAACACCTCAGCACGCATAGCATTACCTAGAGATCAATACCTGTTTACTGTTTTTTTTTTTGGTTTTGGAGGTAAAATTTACATACAGTGAAATGCGCAAGTCTTAAGTGCCCCATGCAGTGAGTTTTGACAAATGCATACGCCAAGCTCTTGTCAGGATACTGAACATTATCAACACCCCAGAAATTCCCTTTGTGCCCATTCCCAGTCAGCTCCCACCACAATTCCACACAGAGGCAACCGCTGTTCTAAATTTTTTCCATCTTAGATTACTTTCACCTATTTGAGAACTTCATATGGATGGAATCATGTGGTATGTACTATTTTGTGTCTGGTTTCTTTCATTCAGTATGATGATTTTGAGATTTATCTATGTTGTTTAATGTGTTGCTTCTTTCCTTTAATAACTGAATAGTATTCCATTATCTGGATATATTCGAGTTGGTTTTTATTCATTCACCAGTTTATGACCTGGTCTCTTTTCATTTTGGAGTATTATAAATAAAGCTACTGTGAACATTCGTGTACAAGTCTGTGTAGACATATGCTTTCATTTAGTTGGGTAACTACCTAGAAAGGGAATTGCCACATCATAGTAGAGTTGTTTTATAAGAAACTGCCAGAATATTCTCCGAAGTGGTTGTACAATTTATGTTCCCACAGATATGTATGAGAGTTCCTTTTCTTTCCAATCCTCCTCTGTATTTGGGGTTGTAAGCCTTTATTTTTAGCCATTTAAGTGGGTGTGAAGTGGTAACTCATTGTGATTTTAATTATCTCCCTGATGACTAATCATGTTGCGTGTGATGTTTTTATGTGTCTGTTCAAATAGCTTGCCCACATTTATGGGTTGTTTGTCTTTTTATTATTTACTTGTAGGTGTATTTTTTTAAAAAATAGCTCTTTTGAGGTATATTTGGCAAACAATAACCTGGACATGTTTAAGCTGTACTATCTGATAAGGTTTGACATATATATATATATACATATATATATATGTTCATGAAACCATCACCACAATCAAGGCAATTAAAGATATCCATTACTCTCAAAGTTTCCTTGTGTCCCTTTGTAGTCCTTTTCTCTTGTCATTTCTTCTTCCTCTTGTCCTCAAGCAACCACTGATCTGCTTTCTGTCACTATAGGGTAGTTTGCATTTTCTAGAGTTTTATGTAAATGGAATCATATAATAAGTGTACTTTTGTATCTGGCTCCTTTTACCCAACAAAATTATTTTGAGATTTATCCATATTGTTGCATGTATCAACAATTCACTCCTTTCTATTGCTGAATAATATTCCATTGCATTAATGTACCATAATGGGTTTATCCATTCATTGGTTGATGGACATTTGGGTAGTTTCCAGTTTGGGGCAACTATAAATAAAGCTTCTATGAACATTTGTGTACAAACCTTTATATGGACATACATTTCCTTTTACCTTGGGTAAATACCAAGGAGTGGTATGGCTAGATAATATAGTAGAGGTATGTTTAACTTTCAAAAAAACTACGAAATCGTTTTCCAAAATGGTTGTACCATTTTACATTCCCACCAACAGTGTAGGAGAGCTCCAGTTGTTTCCTTTTACCTTGGGTAAATACCAAGGAGTGGTATGGCTAGATAATATAGTAGAGGTATGTTTAACTTTCAAAAAAAACCATGAAATCGTTTTCCAAAATGGTTGTACCATTTTACATTCCCACCAACAGTGTAGGAGAGCTCCAGTTGTTTCCTATCCTTGTCAATACTTGGTATGGCCAGTCTTAATTTTAGCCATGCTGATAGGTATGTAGTGTAATCTCATTATGATTTTAATCTGAACTTCCCTGACTAGTGATATTGATGTCAGCCATCTGTTACTCTTCTTTGGTGAAGTGTCTACTTAAACCTTTTGCCCATTTTACAGTATTATTATCAGGTTGTTTGTCTTCTTATTAAGTTGCAAACGTTCTTTATATATTCGGAATACAAGTCTTCTGTCAGGTATATGCTTTGCAAACATTTTCTCCCAGTCTGTAGCTTGTCCTTTGAAGAGCACAAATTCTAAATTTTGATGAAGTTAAGTTTATCAATCTGCTCTTTTATGAATTGTGCTTTTGGTGTCATATCTAAGACATCTTTGTCTAACCCAGGGTCACAAAGATCTTGTTTTCTTTTAAAAGTTGTATGGTTCTAGGTTTTATATTTACTTAGGTTTCTGATCCATTTTGAGTCAATTTTTGTGTGTTTTGTGAGATATGGGTCAAAGTTCATTTTTGTGCATGTGGATATCCAATTATTTCATCATCATTTGTTGAAAAGACTATCTCTACTGTAATTTTTTGCCTATATCAAAGATCAGTTTTCCAGAAATTTGTGGATTCAGGGCTGTCTATACTGTTCTATTGATGTATTTTCTATCTTTATACCAATAACATGAAGTTTTGATTAGTGTAGTTTTGTAATAATCTTTGGAATCAGATAGTGTAAGTTCTATAACTTTGTTCTTTTCAGTGTTGTTTTAACTAGTCTAGGTTTTCTTGCATTCCCAAAAATGGGATTTGGGGATTTTGATTGGGACTGGTTTAAATTCTGTAGATCAATTTGGAGAGAATTGACATCTTTTCACCAATACTGAGTTCTTTGAGCCATAAACTAGGTCTCTCTCCATTTATTTTGGTCTTTAATTTCTCTCACCAATATTTGGTATTTTTCAATGCACTGTTCTTTCATATTTTTTGTCAGATTTGCTCCTAAGTATTGCACATTTTTGATGCTATTGTGAGTGGTATTGTTTTTAAAATTTTTAATTTCTGATTGATCATTGCTAGCATATAGGAATACAATTGATTTTTGTATATTGATCTTATATCCTGCAGCCTGCTGAACTCACATATTAGTTCTAGTAACTTTTCTATAGATTCCATTGCATTTTCTAAATAGATAATCTTGTCATCTGTGAACAAAGACAGTTTACTTCTTCCTTTCCAGTCTGGATGCTGTTTACTTCTTTTCCTTGCCTAATTTCCCAGGCTTGAACCTCCAATACAATGTTGAATAGAAAGTGTAAGAGTGGACATCCCTGTCTTCATTCTGATTTTAGGGGGAAAGCACTCAGTCTTTCACCACTAAGGATGAGGTTAGCTGTAGGTTTTTTATAGATGTCATTTATCAGGTTGAGGAAGTTTCCTTCTATTCCTAGTTTTCTGGGAGTTTTTTTTTTTTTATCATGAATGGATGTTGGATTCTGTCAAATGCTCTTTCTGCATCTATTGAGAATATTGCTATAGTCGGAATGTATCCCCCCTGCCCCCCCCCCAAAATCGTATGTTGAAATCTTAACTCCCAAAGGTGATGGTATTAGGAGGTGGGGCCTTTGGGAAGTATTTAGGTCCCAATGGGATCAATGCCCTTATAAAACAGGCTCCAGAGATGCCTTGCTCCTTTAGCATGTGAGGACCTAGCAAGAAGTTGCTGGCTATTAACTAGGAAGGGAGCCCTCACCAGGATGCAACCATGTTGGCACCTTGATCTTGGACTTCCAGCCTCCAGAACTGTGAGAAATTTCTGTTGTTTATAAGCCACACAGTCTGTGGTATTTTGTTATACCAGCCTGAATAGACTAAGAGATATGTCATATTGTTTTTATTTTTATTTGTTAATATGCTGAGTTACGTTGATAAAATTTCAAATGTTTAAACTTGTATTCTCATTATAGACTACTTAGTCATAATATGTTATCATTTTTGTATCTTGTTGAACTCCATTTGCTAAAATTTTGTCTAGAATTTTTGCGTGTATGTTGATGAAACACATCAGTCTGTAATTTTCTTTTATATGATGTCTTTGAATGGTTTTGATATAAAGCTAGTGCTGGCCTCGTTGAATGAGTTGGAAGTATTCTTTCCTCCTCACGTCTATGGAAGAGTTTGTGTAATATTGACATTATTTCTTCCTTAAATAATTGGTAGAATTTGATATTCCCGCTTGCATATTTGTTTACATGTGAGGGCAGGCTGCAGAGGATGTCATGCTGGGTGGCTAAAACTTCAGAGACCCAGAGGACACAGTTCAGGGTGACCACAGTGGAGGGAAAGTGAGAAGGAAAATCCTGGACAGGAAAGAACCACAGGCACAGAACCCAAATTTGGCATATAAACTCTACCCAAATCTCTGGTGACACTGGGATGTGTATGTACAGGGTAGACTCCAAGAAAATAACTGAGCAGAGATTTCAGATGACGCTCAACACAGGGGAGACAGAGTTTGGAGTCTGAGTTTAGCTAAGTTAACTGGCTGCTAAAGCAGCAGCAGCAACAATAACACCTCTTTGGAGAAATATAACAGAAAGCAAGAAGCCAGAGCCACTAGAACACATTATTGACAATGTCCAGGATATGATGCTTAATTACTAGACGAAACAAGAAAATGTGGTGACACTCAAGAAAAAAAAAACATTCAAAGGAAACTGACCCTGATACTATAATTCACAGACAATATTTTTAAAGCAGCTATTATAAATATGCTTAAGGACATAAAGCATGCTCATAATTATATTTTTACAGTGATATATGTGCTTCTTCATTAACATATAATATAACAGTATCTAAAACTGGTCTACCAAGTGTCTAATTTTGAGGTAATGCTATTTTTAGTAAATATTTCTAGATATCTGCAATAACTATAATGGGATATAGAAATATTTATTTTTGTTGGTGATGAAGTAACATGTACTGCTAATAGTACTGTGGCTTGCTGTCCACATTCATAATTGAAGGATATGCTATATTTTAGTTGCTTGAGTAAAAATAAATATGAATTTTCCCCCATTCAATTACAGATTCCTTGAGTTCTTAATGTCAGGTTTAGATCTTAAGGTCACAGATACTGTTTTTCCCAGTAAAACCAAAAAACCATGTCTGGCATATAAGAGGTGCTCAAAAATATTTCTTAAATACATGAATACATCTGTGTTCCAGTCTGGTGGTTAAGGGATTAAAATATGTTCCCTAGTCTTTCATATCCATCTTAATAATGAGCTGAGGGGCTTCCCTGGTGGTGCAGTGGTTAAGAATCCGCCTGCCAATGCAGGGGACACAGGTTCGAGCCCTGGTCTGGGAAGATCCCACATGCCGCGGAGCAACTAAGCCCGTGTGCCACAACTACTGAGCCTGTGCTCTAGAGCCCACGTGCCACAACTGCTGAAGGCCTCATGCCTAGAGCCCGTGCTCTGCAACAAGAGAAGCCACCACAATGAGAAGCCCGCGCACCGCAACGAAGAGTAGCCCCCACTTCCTGCCCGTGCAGCAGCAACGAAGACCCAACGCAGCCAAAAGCCCGTGCGCAGCAACGAAGACCCAACGCAGCCAAAAATAAATAAATAATTAAAGAATTTATTAAAAAAAAATGAACTGATAACAAAAGCTACTATTTGATGATTGTTTGATATGTGCCAGGCACTGTTTTATAAATAGTATCTCATCTTATTCTTACAATGACCCTGAGGCATGTACTATTATTACTCCCATTCTCTTGTTACAGAAACTGAGCCAAATAGATTTTAAGCAATCTCTTTAAGGCTACACTGCTTTCTAGCTGGTGTTAGAAAGCAGATTTGTGTGATCCAGAGTCTGTATTCTTAAAGTATTAAGATAAGCTTACTCTGGGTGTCTCAGGCTTGGAGATTGGCCCTCAGTTCTAACATGTCCTGCCCAGGTCTCCTTTGTTGACTAAGGCTCAGACCAGTTCTCTTTCACCCTCATCTTCTTAGGCAACCTGTAGGGCCACCTGGGGGATCTCAGCCATCCCCTCAGCTTCACAAACCAACTCAAATCTAAAGACCACCAAACCTGGATCTCCAGGGCCGAATTCTCTTCTGTTCTCCAAATCCTAATGCCCATCTGCCCACTGGACACCTTCCGCTGATGTTCTTTAAGCTCCTCTACACCAATGCAAGGGTCACCTTCTCTGTGAGGACTTTTCTGACCTTTCCTAATAGATCTTCTCACCTGCTGCGCCTGCCATACTCTGTATACACCTTACCACCACCTCAGTCATATCATATTATCCCCTGCCTCTCCTTACCACTCTGGAGACCATTTCTAGTTTGTTTCTAAATTCTTAGGAATTAGGACAATGTCTGACACAGTAGGTACATAGTAGATGCTGGTTGAATATATCAATACATGAATGAATGATATGTATCAACCCTACTACTTAAATAACACTTTGGCTGTTGTGTTTATTATGACCTATATACATAATCAAGTGTGTAATGTAAAAATATAAATGTAAAGTGTAAAATGTAAAAATAAAAAATACATGGTCGAAGGGAATAATAATGAATTTATAAAATAGGAAATTTTAGCAAGGAAAAAGAAACCAGTCAGAGTAAAATTAAGCATTACATATAGAAGAACATTAACAAGAATTTTCACTAAATTCTCATTAGAAACAGTGGAAGCCAGGAGACAGCAAAACAACATCTTTAAAGTGCTGAAAGGGAAAAAACTTTCAACCCAGAACTCTATATCCAGGGAACATATCCTTAAAGAATGAAGGTGAAATAAGTATATTTTGAGATAGATGAAAGCTAAGAGAATTCATCAACAGATCTGCACTAAAAGAAATGCCAATAAATGCTTTCAATCTGAATAAATATGACAGTAGAGAGAAACCTTGACTTGAAGAATACCAGAAATGGTAAATATGTGGGTAAATATTAATACTTTCTCTTAATTTCCTTATAACACATGTGACTTTTTAAAGTAAAAATGTTGAAAGTGTATTATAGGGTTCATAACATATGTAGATGTAATATATATGGCAACTACAGCATAAAGGATGGGGTAGAGGGGGAACAAATTTATGTAGTAGAAAGGTTCTTACATTTATGTACAATATTAACTCTAAGCAGACAGTGAAAAGTTAAGGATATATATATTATAATCTCTAGAACAACCACTAAAATAACGCTGCAAAGAGGTATAGCCAAAAATATAGCAGATAAATGAAAATGGAATTCTTAAAAAATATTTGATTAACCAAGACAGGAAAGGGGAACACATGAACAAAAATAAGTGGGATAGATAGTGAAAGGATAGACCTAGGTTCCAACCGTTTAAAAAATTACATTCAATGTAAATGGGCTAAACATTCCAATTAAAAGGTAGAGATTATCAGAATAGATAAAAAAGACCTTTTCTGTCTATAAGAGATTCAGTTTAAATATAAAGATACAGATGTTTGATAGTAAGAGGATGCAAAATGACATACCATGCAAGGAGTAAGCATAAGAGAATGGGAAGGGCTATATTAATACTAGACAAAGTGGAGTTAAAGACAATGAGTATTACCTGAGATAAAGGGTAATAATAATATAAGGATCAATTAATCAGGAACACATAGAATTCATAAGTGTATTTGCACCCAATAACAGAACTTAAAATATCTGAAATAAAATTTGACAGAATAAAGGGAGAAATAGATATTTCAACAATTTTAGTTGGAGATTTTAACACTGCTGCTTCAGCAATTGATAGAACAACTAGGCAAGAAATCGGTAAATATATAGAAGATCTGTATGACATAACCAATCACCTTTACTTCACTGACACTTATAGAACAGTATACCTAACAACTGCAAAATATAGATTATTTACAAGGGCACATTGTACATTCACCTGGGTAGATCAAATGCTGGGCAATGAAACAAGTCTCAACAGAAAGAGAGAAATTTTATCTAGTAAATTATCTGAGTCCACGGTGGCATTCCACTACAAATTAATAACCATACTATATCTCCAAATATTTGGAAATTCAACATCATACTTCTAGAGAACCCATGGGTCAAAGAAGAAAACATAAAAGGAATTTAGAAAATATTTCAAATGGAATAATAATAAAAATAAAACGTCAAAATTAGTGGGAGACAGCTAAAGAAGTGATTAGAAGATTGTTAAGTACTAAACCTTGATAAAAAAGATTTTGGAAAAAAGGGAAATTATGGAAAAATACCCCTCATGAACAGTGTAACAAAAATCTTTAACTATCAGCAAGTCAAATCCAGCAATACATAAATAGGAAAGTTTTTCTATTGCCTACTCACAGATGTGAGGCACAGATATTCAGTGACTTGTATAGGCCACTCAGCTGTTAAGAGACTTTATGTTCACCTGACCCAAAGCCCACACGCTTTCTAATGCCATGGCTGCCCGGGTGGGTGAGGGCAGGCTTTACAGTGTGAAGAGGTGTGATAAGGCTCCTGGCTCGGGCACAGCCAGCCCGTGTCTGTTGTGCAGAGTCCAGGCTTAATGAGGGCAGGATGTGAGTGCAGGGTGGGGTCCTGTTATTAGGTTCCTCTGCCCCCACAACTCCTGGCTTCCGGCACCCCACCCCCGACACATTTGGGACAGTTACCGATGGAGGCCATTCTGTTGCTGGAGGGCCAATGAGTGTGCCTGGATGCTCCCAGCCCTGCCACATCAAGCCCTTACCAAGCAGGTCCCGTTGCGGCAACACTGACGCCTCCAGGGCTCTCCTGATCCAGCCATTTGCCCTGCACAGAGACGCTGAGACCTTTCTCCTTCGTCCACCTGGGCTTTCTGGGAGCAGTGGGAAGACCACGGTGGCCTCAGCACGGAGGGCCTGGGACACCCCCGGACTGTGCAGCGCTGAGGCGCATTCTTCTGGCTCTCAGGCTCCGTCCAGGGCTTCGAGGTGGCCTCTGGAGTCGGCTCGGCAGCCCGCAGGCAGCGCCCACAGAGTCGGAGAAAGTGAGCGGGCGACCAGGGGCTTCGCTCAGGCGGGACCCCAGAATTACCGCGGGCGCCCTGGGCAGGGGCCAGATCGCTACCCCGACAGGCAGTGGGGGCGGGAGGGGCGTCGGGGGTCCCGTCACGCTGGCGAGGAGGGGGTGGGGCTCCTGCCTGCGGGCAGCGGGGGGAGGGGGAGGGGAGGGGATGGTGGCTCCAGCTGCAAAGGGGCAGGTGCTGGTGGGAGGGGGAGGGGCTCCTGACTCAGGATGGGGGGTGCGAGAGGTGGTCTCCAGGTTGCCGGGGTCGGCGTAGGGGGCAGGGGCGCTCCAGGTCCCGCACTGGGAGAGAGAGGCTGGGACGGCCCCTGGTTGGGGGGTCTGGGAGGGGAGGGCTCTGCTTCGCCTAGCCTCCCGCCCAGATGAGTGCTCCCTGGCCCGTGCTGGGCCTGGCCGCCGCGCCCCCCCAGCTCCTCAGCCTGCCCCCGCGCGTGGCTCCCGGTGGCCGCGCCGCTGCCTCTTGCGCCCCCTGGATGCCCGAGGTGGCCGCCAGGCCTGCCGCCTCCCTGACCTTGATCCCTCGGCCCCTGAGCCCCTTCTGCTACTACTGCGTGGGCTCCCGCTGTTTCAGGGAATACCCGGCCCCTCCGGGCGGGCCCACAGAGGACCCTGACCAGGCAGACCCTGCAGACACACGGAGGTGGTAACGCGGTCACAACCTTGCAGGGCAATAAAGAGCACGGGGACATGAGAGCGATGTTCCGCCCAACACGTGTTTGGCGCCTCCGTCCTGGGCCCGGCTGAGCAGTTGAGTCCCCTCAGCAGGAAACGATGACAGGGGACAGCCCACCCCCGGCACAGTGCGGGCACCTAGCAGACACCCGGTGAAGCCCCTCAGACGCCCTGCCTCCACTCACTAGAGAGACCCTTCAAGGGCTTGACAAGCACAAGGAAGGGCCTGGCATCCGCGGCTTCACGGTCGCGGGGACACCGTGTCCAGCAGGGTCTTGATTTGACAGATGAGAAGAGCTCAGGCCTCCCCGGGTCAGAGGCCTGAAAAGAGCCCTTACTGTCCTGAGACGCACAGGGGTGGAGGGGACGGTCCCCGCCAGGGGCCTGCGGGGGTTCAGTTTGGGGGTGCTCTCTGGTGTCTGGACAGCAGGACTGAGGTTTGCTTTGCACTGCGGGTCCTGCGTCTGGTGACATGTTCTTGGTTCTCTTTCCCTTGCCTTTTCGAGCTAAACACTTCAAGGGCGCCGTGCTCCAACACCCTCTGGTCGCTGGGGTGTCGAGCTTAGAGCGCGAGTCCTTGTGGACGAGCCCCCCTAAAGAGTGTTTGCCTTGAGGAGCAAAGGAAGTAAAGCTCCACGGTCATACTGTTGAGATAAGAGCCCCGAGCTCAGCGGGAGGAGAGAGCGCACACACCAGTCCACCAGAACCAGAAGACTGGGGGCTCCCTTCTTTGCACTTTGGCGGCAGGTAGAGCAGGCCCCCTGAGGCGGGCACACTGGGCGGTGCAGGACAGGAGCGCTGTCACCCGGGTGCTGACCTGCAGGTGCCGCCCGGCCCGGGCTGCTCGCGCTTACATCCCGAGGCCCGCTGGTGCGCGCTCAGCCCCTTTCTAGGGTTCGTTGACTGCGGCACGCCTTCACTTTTTTTTTTTTTTTTAAAGAAAGGTTGTGACCAAATTAAAGGTTGTTGACCAAATTCTTTTTTTAATTTTTATTTATTTATTTATTTATGGCTGTGTTGGGTCTTCGTTTCTGTGCGAGGGCTTTCTCCAGTTGCGGCAAGTGGGAGCCACTCTTCATCGCGGTGCCCGGGCCTCTCTCTATCGTGGCCTCTCTTGTTGCGGAGCACGGGCTCCAGACGCGCAGGCTCAGTAGTTGTGGCTCACGGGCCCAGTTACTCCTCGGCATGTGGGATCTTCCCAGACCAGGGCTCGAATCCGTGTGCCCTGCATTGGCAGGCAGATTCTCAACCACTGCGCCACCAGGGAAGCCCACGCCTTCACTTTTAAGGAGTAGGTTGCTCTCCTCTTGGTCGTGGACTTGCGTAGGCCTCCTGACCTGGGACCACAGGGCGATGCTCCTATTTAAAAACCACTTTCCCGTTCACCTCAGCCCGTGGGGAACTTGCTTACATGTAACTCTACAGAGAAAGGGGAGATTGTGCGGACTGTAATATCAAGCTATCTGCTTTTCACAAAGGCACCTTTTGATTTACGAAGTCCAGGCTGCCTGGCGTCAGTAAAGAGAGCAGCGGCGTACCTCACGCCAGCGCTGAGTCCCTCTAGACTTTGCACCGCGTGTCTGCGGACTGACGTTGGCTGAGCTCCCGCCCTCCTGGGCTGGGTAGAGGCAGCTGCCCAAGCTCCCGCAGGAGTAAAGGGGACGCGAGAAGGGGCTTCACAGGCTGACCTGTGACAGCCACATAGAGTCGCCGAACCACTCGTGCCCGGGCCACCAGAGGAGAGGCCGGGCTGGTCCCGAGCCCTGGGCTTGACTTCTGTTCCCAGGGCGTCCCAGGCGACAGTGTCTAGGACAGTGGAAAGGCTTCTCAACCGGAAAGGGTGGCTCAGAGAGAGAGAGGGCTGCGTCACAAGTGCTCCAGACTCTGTAAGGGTGACCCTGGAGGCCGAAACGGGCAGAGCCACGTGAGTCTGGCGATCGATGGCGGACTCACTTGCCACCAGCTCTGCCCGAGCCTCCTTCAGCCCCGTGGTCAGCCCGGGGCTGCCCGTCCACCAGCCGCGGCCTCGTCGCCCTCGCTGCCGGCTGTGCCGATACCAGCCGCGGCAGGGCCCCGAGGGCTCAGCACCACGCGGACACACACGTGACTGAGCCAGCTCGCACTGGTCAACGACGTACATTCTGGAAATGTGCTGGGTCCCCGCTTCGGGGGTGGGGGGCGGGCGTCCTGAGCCTGCGTCCCCACGAAGACAGTGAGCAGGGTCAGCGCCCAGTGATGTGTGCAGAGCACTGAAGGCCAGGGCGCGCCCCCAGCTCACAGCTGCTGCCTCCACGTGTGGGGGATGGGCTGGGGGACCTGGCCAGGCCTCTGTGGCTGTCACAGCGATAGGGCGACATCCCCTCCCAAACACTGCTAAGGAGGCGGCGGGGGGGAGCGGGAATTGCCTGGAGTTCCAGGGGTTAGGACTCGACGCGTTCACTGTGGTGGCCCGGGTTCAATCCCAGGTCGGGGAACTAAGATCCCCCAAGCCTTGCGGGGTGGCCAAAAACACAAAAAAGGAAAAAAAAAGGAGGGTTGGGGGAGCAGGGGAAGTAGACCCAAGGTACGAGGAATGATCCAACCACCAGCAGCCAGAGGAGCCGCGGGTCAGCCCGGGTGAGGGGTGGTCCCATCTGCCGCTCCTGTCTGTCACAATCCAACAGCTAGTGGACGTCAGGGGGGTCTCTTGAGCAACCCAACAGCAGTGCCCCAAAATGAACGATGCAAAAATGGACAGAAGGGAAGGAAGAAACAGGTGTACAATAGAAGTGGGAGACTTCAGTTCCCCCTGTGATGGATTCAAATGGATCCCCCAGCTCCCACCCCAACCATTAAATCCACCTGTTGCAGTGCTAATCCCAAGGTGAATGTGTTTGGAGATAGCACCCTTGGGGGAGTCAGTAAGGTTAAATGAGGTCATAAGGGTGGGACCCTAATTCCACAAGAGTGGTGTCCTTTGGAAAAGAGGAAGAGACAGGGAAGATCTCCCTCCCTCCCTCACCCTCTCTTCCTCCCTCCCACCCTCCCTCTCTCTCTCTCTCTCTTTCTCTCCCTCCCTCCCTCTCTCTCTCTCTCTCCGTACCTTCCTACCCCTCTCTTTTTCCCTCCCTCGCCCCCCCTTTCTCTCTCTCCCTCCCCCTCTCTCTGTCCTTCCCTGCCCCTCTCTATCTCTCTCCCTTCCCTGTATCTCCCTCCCTCCCCCCTTTCTCTCTTGCCCTCCTTCCCTCTCCCTTCCCCTCCCTCCCTCTCTCTCCCTCCCTCCCTCTTTCCCTCTCTCTCTCTCTCCCTCCCTCCCTCCCGTCCCCCCCCAACCTGTGCACAGAAGCAGCCAAGTGAGAGACCAAGAGAAAACCGGCTCTCTGCGAGCCAGGAGGAGAGGCCTTCCCTCACCAGATAGTCCACACGTTAAGCCACACAGCATCCCTCAGTAGACTTAAGGGGATACAAACAAAAGGACTGAAATCATACAAAGTATGTTCTCTGGCCAAAATAGAGTGAAATTAGACATCAATAACAGAAGGAAACTTGGGAAATCTGCAAAGAGAGGGAAATTGTGCCAGGCCTCCCCAAATAACAGCATTAGTCTGGGACGATGCCAAACGCAACAGCACAGGATGAGGGGCTGAAACAGCAGACACAGATTCTCAACGGTGGTGGGGCCCGGGAGGCCGAGAGGGAGGGTCCAGCAGGGGTGGCTCGTACTGCGGCCGGTCTCCTTGGTTGCAGGTGGCCGTGCTCTAACCGCCCCTCACGTGGTCACCCTCTGTGCACGCACCCCCAGGCCCTGCCTTCTCTCCTTGCATGTGCTGATCTGCTCTTCCCTCAAGGGCGCCAGCCATCTTGCTTTAGACCTCATCCCAATGGCCTCACGTCAACCTGAGAACCACTAACTCCCGTCACAGTGACATTGTGAGGTTCTGGGGGTTGGGGCTTCAACATGCAAAATTTGGGGGGACGCAGTTCAGTCCGTGACAATAGCCCAGGGAACACACAAGACATCACAAGGGAAATTAGAAAATACTTTGAAATGAAGAAAACACATACCAACGCCCCCAGGACTTACGGCACGCGGCCAAAGAGGCACTTGGGAGTTAAAGCTGCAAACACCTGTGTTCAAATGGAAGCAACACCTCAAATGAATAGCCTCACCTTGAACAGGGACAAGCGAGAAAAAGAGTAAGGCGAATCCAAGCATTCTGATAACAAATTTTCACGAGAAAAGGAAAACTGCACTAATCCACGTATGCGGGGATCAGAAGACACGTACTGGTTTGGAATCTTCACAACGTGGGGGAGGGCGCGTCTTTCTTACACACTCAGTAACAAGAGCTACATCCACCGACCACTTCATTTGGCCCAGGCCTTTTACAAACAGGTCACATCATGGGGAAGCCCACGCCAATGCTTTTGCCTTGTACTATTACGAGGCCCATTTTACAGACGGAGAAATCGAGGCATAGGGAGTCTCCATGATTTGATCAGCTTATCACTAGAAGGACTCTTATTCAAGCTGAGCTTTGTGTACGTGCAAAGCCCCGTCCCTGCACTGGCCTGACTTGTCTCCCCAACAGTCAAGGGGGATTCAGCTGTCCTCCACGGGGTCCTACTACCTGATGCCTCAGGCCACATAATGGAGAAAACACAGGGAAGCCAGGCATTAGTGCCCATGAGAGCCTGACACTGGATTCTGCCCACGTGGCCTCCCCAGCCCCATCAGGTCACCATCTCTCGTGAAATGGACACGAGGGCCAGGGAGGAGGGTGAGGGTCTAGGACTGAGGGTGTGAGGATGGAGAAGGGTCCTGGACGTGGGGGTCCGAGGCACGGCCCTCGGCAGGCGGCTCTTCTGCGCAGGCTTGGGCCCTGCTCTCTCCTTCCACTGCCCACTCTGCTCCCTTCTCTCCCGGCGGCGTGGTGGCCCCACCTTCTCCTGCAGGCTCACTTCCCCGGGCAGACTGGCTGTGAGGCAGGCGGCAAGCCTGCATTCAAAGCACGGGGACCGCCGGGCTGGAGGACTCTCAGCACCCCCACGGGGCGTGAGTGTCTGTGCCCTTCAGGGCCCCGTGGATGACCTCAGTCTGGGTACTGGAACATACATGACGCGTTCCCTATACATACATGTGGTATGGCGATGCATGTGTATATAGGCACATATATTCTACACACATGTTATATATATATACATAGGACACACACTGCACTGCACAGACATGTAAAATGTATTACTCACTATGAATGAGGATGAAAAAGTGACAAACACGTAACTCCAACAGGTAATATGATCTAATCATCAAAGCAAGCGTTTCCCTAAATCACCTGCCACTGCTCAGGCCTCTTCAGCTAAAACTAAACGTTTCTTAAAACAGGTTGCCAAAGTCCGGAGGCTGGTGAGGAGCCCCGAGGGGACGGTGTGCGGTTCTCTGTGCTCCCCCCACGGTCATGGGCGCGGCAGCCCCCCATCCAGCATCTGTGCTGGGACTGCAGCCTTTCTCTCCCCTGCCTGCCCCCAGAACTCATCCCTGTGCGGATCACAGAGGGATTGTCTTCAGCGTCCATTTCTTCCCGTAGAAGCCCTTCTCGTGGCCCAAGAGTGCTCACTTTTGGAACACCTGCGTGTGTCCTTTTCCCATCGCCGTCCCAGACCGTCGGATCCAGCCTCCCTGGAGGCTGCCTCGAAAGCCCTGTTTCCTTTCCGCAGTGGGGTGGTTTGGTTTCTGCTGCCCCCGATCCTGGCCTCCCACGTCCACCTTGGGTCTCTGTGGGTACTTGCCCTTTGAAGGACTTGATTTGGGGCTTCAGCGTGTAGCCTGTCCCATTGAAAGCGAGCATTTCACTGGTGCGCTCCCAGGCCAGCCCTGCTCTCCTTCCCCACGCCCGCCCCTGCCCCCCTCCACCTCCACCCCCGGGGCCCTGTCTCGCTGTTACCTTGAGGATACATAGAATGATTTTGTTTGCTTTCAGCTTACACGCGTTTGAACGGGCCTAAGTGACACGGACTCACTCTCAAGGAAATTTCCTACTTGCTGACCTAGACGCGACTGGAGGAAGCCCCTGTCCACGTGCATTTGGAAATAGATGAGGGTCTGGGTGTCAGACGCACCGAAACCCGAATGAGAGTCGTCCGTCTTCACCGCAGGTGGGAGGATAGGATGGTGGGTTTGGCGATGCGCGTTCTCTGTCCGTTGTGGGCGACTTTGTCCTTCATAGCCACCGTGGAGGGGACAGAGTGGCACCTTGGAGAGGCCCGTCTGCGAGGATCCGAGGTCCCTGTCCCAGCTCTGCCACTAAGCAGGGTCATCTGCCCTCTGTGAGCGCCACTGCCCTATTTCTGAAAGGGGAGAGCTAAGAGGGTGTGGAAGAGGACCTCCCGAGGTGCCTTTCAGCCTAAGGACTGGCATCCTGGATGGAGCTCCCAGGCCTAGATTCGGGCCTGCTCCCTGGTCTTTACGCTTCTAAAGTGGTTTACAAAGCATTCTTTCAGGTCAGTTCCTCCTGTAGGGACGTGACCTCGGAGGCTGCGAATTTCGGTGGAGGCCGTCGGTGGCCCCTCGGAAGGGGCCCGAAGGCTGGGGCCTCCTTGGGCGGGCCCGCCTGTGTGGCCTTGCCTGCTGCCGCCCTCCTCGGGCCCTCCCTCGCCCCCTGGGTCCCGTAGGAGCTGCCTCCTTCCTGGTCCCCCTCCCTCCCAGGTGCCAGCCAGGCCCCGGCAGTGGGTTTGTGTGCACCGTGGGGGTCTTTCTCAGCCGGGTCTCGGGACCCTTCAGTTGGGCGGGCACAAGCCCTGGTGACGTCCAAGGCCTGCCTTTCCCAGCCTCGCCCTGCGGCCCCTGCCCTTGGCTTCCGCGCCCTGATGCCCCCAGCCCAGAGGCCCTCCAGCCGCTCCCCTCCCTCGCTGCCGCCAGGGTCTCGGGGTGTCTGCCAGCGTTCACTTCCCTCCAGTATCTGAGGAGGCTCCTGGAGGGGCCTTGTCCCGGTAGGCACTGGGGCCTTACAGTCAGTCCCAGGCAGTCTCAGTCCCTCCCTGCCCGTGGCTCAGCCATGAGCAGCTCAGCAGGCCGGGCTCCCGTTGGGCAGGAGGGCCCCAGGGCAGGAGCAGGGACGGGGCGCCGTCACGCGGGAAGGAGCCGGCACTGGACAGAAATGCCGGCGCCTGGCAGCGGCGGGTCTCAGCAAACCACAGACCAGCCCCGCACCGCCTCTGCTTCTCCTCGGCACCTTCCTTTCTTGGGCCTGCTTTTCGTCAACTGAAAGACACCGTGTAGCACCGAGAAGAGCAATGAGTCGCCAGTCAGAAGGTCGGCCACGGGCCGGGGGTGGGTGGGAGCAGCGTGGGCTCGAGAGGAAGTCAGACCAGGGCTCTGGTCCCCACCCCGTCACTTAGCAGCACGTGACCCTGGGAAGATTCCCAAGCCCCGTGGCCTCAGGTTCTTCACCTGTGAAGCGAGTGGGTGTGACGAGCCGTGTCTTGTAGGGGCTGCAGGGATGCGCGTGAGCTTCGTAAAGCAGCTCACAGGACCTGGCGTCTGTGGGAACGTTGATGACTGGCAGTTATTTCTCATATTGTTTGGATCACAGACCCTTCCCCTCTCTCCTCTGGCCTTTGGTTGGGCGGTTTCTTGTCCCGGTCATGTCAGAGAACATGCAGCTTCATCACCATCACCTCCCACAGAAGGAAGCCCCGCTTCCCAAAGGCCCAAACTGCCCTGGCTCGGGGCACTTACACTCCAGGGCCCGCTCCTGGAGCCCCACCGCCTCGTCCCATGTTGACTTGTTCTGTGGGACTTGGGGGACGTCTCACCACCTTCCTCATGTGACTGCGGCTCCTAGACCATCCCCCTAGGTGTGGGTGTGTCCTGCTTTTCCTAGCATTCCCGCTACTAACACAGGCCCTTCCAGAGAGCAGAGGCTCCGTGGAGGGCTGCCGAATAAATAAGCCAGAGAGCAGGGGGCTTACTTACTCAAATCAAGTTTTTCATGCTTTCGTAAATCACCGTGCAAATCCAACTAAACAGAGATAGCTTAGTTTTACAGAATGACAGACAAGAAGGATAAGAAGCAAAAACTCACTACGATTACTTTTATTTTTCTAATTCTTCCCCCATCTATATTACTGCTAAGTACTTTCACACTTCCAGAGCAGTTCTGATTCCAATTCCATGTTATCTGCCTCAGGGTCACAAAATGGAATGGGAGATTTCCCAATCTCTTTTACAAAACAGCAAAACTCTTGTACTTAAACTGGGTAATTATAAACACATTCTAATCAAAGTCATTCACAAAGTTAGACACTGTAGCTTGTTTAGTCTTCCATTAAAACGAATAACATTTGAAAAATTCCTAAAGAAAACAGATGATATTCCATGTCAACATACACAACAGGAACCCAAAGATGCTACACACCATGTTCCCCCCACTCGCAGGGGCCCTCGCTACTTGGAAACTCGACCGCTCTCTCTTCAAACTCAGAGTGAAGGACCAACCTCACTTCCTACCAGTGAACTTGGGCCTGGAAGGAGCCTGGCTGCTGCTCTGGCTCAGGCCCCCTCTTCCTCATCGCTCACACCCTCTGCACACAGGGATAGGAAGGACCTGAGATCCCATCCATTGACCCTGAGCAGATGCTCCAGGACCTGCCACTTGCTGGTCTCCACGTAGGCCCGGGGACCCCACAGGAACTCGTAGCGGGTGGGGTCGCTGTGGGGCACCTGCCGGTACTCCAGGTAGCCCTCCTGCACCCACACTTCGGTGAGGAGCTCCCTGGGCTCTCCATAGATGCAGTGCTGCTCCCCTACATACACCTCCATGATGCTGAGCAATTCCCAGACATCCTCCTCAGGGGTGCGGTCACCGTACAGGGCGATCTGGCCCAGAATCAGCACCAGGAGGCCGGCCTTGGGCCTCTGCCCATCGCTCAGCACTGCATCACAGGTGAGGCCCAGGGTGGGGACCAGGACGTAGGTGCACTCGCGGGGGTCCACCTCCTTCACGTCCACGCCAAACACCAGCTGCATGCACTCGCAAGCTTGGCTGAAGACCACGGGGAAGTGGTCCCGATGGTCGCCGAGGACCATATTCAGCATCTCCGCCTTGCAGATCGGCTCCTTGGTGCGATACTTGAGGAGCAGGAACGCCACCAGGTCAGCCATCAGCACAGTAAGTGCCTCCTGGGGCAAGGACTCGGCATAGGCGGAGAAGGAGGGGGCGACGGGGGAGGAGGAGGACGAGGGGGAGGCGGCCTCCTCGCCCGCAGCCCCGAACACCTGCGCCTCCACGGGGCCCTGGGCCTGGACTGGGGCCTGAAGGTCAGCCTCAGGCTGGCGCAGCTCGCTCATCTCGACCAGGGCCCTGATGACTGGGGTCGGGCCGCCGACGGGAGTCTGGGCAGGGGTGACAGGTGGGGACCACGGACCTGGGGGAGAGAGGGGGTGTGAGCGGCCTCGGCGGAGAAACGCACCCTGGGCAGCTCTGACAAAGGCCACTTACAGGGCTCGCCTGGAGGGGTTCCCTCGGGCATCACAGGGGCGCTCCTCCTGGGCGGCCTGTCCCCTGCCAACCTGAAGAAGGAAGCGACGTGGCCCCTCAGGGTGCAGCCAGCACAGCCCCAGGTACCGACCGGGGCTGAGAGGGCTGTGGGGAGGTGCGGTGACTTGGGCCTTGTGGGGTCCCCTCTGTTCTGGGACGGGGAGCCCCTGGGTGCACACTCAGGGCACACACCTCACCTTGACTCCTGGCGCTGCCTGGGCCTCCTCTGCTCTGTGGCCTGAGGACACGTGCCTCAGACCTGGGCCTTCGCCTCCCGGTTCCTGGAGCCCCTGTAAGGGGAATGGAGGGCGCACCTCGGGTGTAGGTTGTGCCACAGCCCTGGGCCCCTCGGTGCTGGTAGGAGGGGTGGGCCGGACTCTGTGGGCCCCCCATTGTTCCGGGGATTGGGCTCTCCTCAGTCCTCTCCCGGGGTCCACACCTTGACCCCGGCAGATCCTGGGACTCCTCCCTCTGCTGACCTGATGTTTCCCCTCAGACCAAGGTCCTCACATCCTTAGACGCCTCCATCCCCAACCACGTGGCAGAGGTGAGAGCCTGCAACGTCAAGTCAGCCCTGCCCGGGACCTCCCAGGGCTGACAGCATGGGCGAGCTCCTCTGAGGTCCCCTCTGTCCTCCCACAGGGTCCTCACCTTGACGCCCGGCAGGACCTCGGATACCCCCCTTTGCCCACCTGAAGCCCTGCCCCTTACCCCAAATCCGCACTCTCTCTGGGACCCGGATGTCAGGAAATGCTGCCTGGGGTCATCCCGCCCCGCTGTTGCCCAGGGCTGACCACACGCATGGGTTTCTGTGGGCTCCCCTCAGTCCTCCCTCAGGGCCCTCACCTTGATTCCACGCAGGACCTGGGATCCTTCCCTCCGCCCACCTGAGACACCGCCCCTTATACCCGCTCCCCAGTCTCTCCGCGGCCAGGATGTCAGGAAGTACTGCAAGCGCTCATCGCGCCCTATGGCCTCCAGTGCGACCTGGAGCTTCTCGATGCCTCATGCAGGGGGCCAGAGCCCCTCCCTGGACCCCCACAAATCCATCTGCCATGGCCAACAGCCTCCACCGGATCACAGCAGCCCCAGCGCCTGCCCCTCTCAGCATCACTTACGCCCCTCGTGGCCAGGCGGCTCCTCCCCGCACCCTCCCCCACTACATCCCCCCATACACCCTCCCCCACCCACCACCTGCTGGCGTTCCGCTCTGGGCCCTGCAAGCCGGGCGCCCCCCCATGCGTAAGAGATCAGACTGCCTCTCTCACCTCCCCATACCAGGGAGTCCTCCCCCGAGCACCCTCAGAGCCAGGGGCTCTCGCCTCACGCACCCCAGACGCAGAGCCCACCCCCTTGCCCTCACCCACCCGGGAGCCGGAGCCCCCTTCCTGCCACGAGCGTCCTCCGCCCCCCACCCCACCCCCCGCCCCGGCGGGAGCTCCCATAACGCCTACCGAGCCCGCGCCCGGGAGTCCTCCCCATCGACCCGCGCCTCAGCCAGGAGTAGCTCCGCCTTCCTCCCGCCACACGCAGCAGCCGTTAGCCCTCGCCTCGTGTCTCGGCCCGGGGAGGGGGCCCGAGAGTCCTCAGCATCGACCCGCGCCTGCGCCAGGAGTAGCTCCGCCTTCTTCCCGCCACACGCAGCAGCCTTTAGCCCTCGCCTCGTGTCTCGGCCCGAGGAGGGGGAGTGGCCCGCCCGTCGCGTCCTCCCCACCCCCACAGCCAGTCGTCCTCTCCTCTGGCCCCCAAAGCTGGCTCCACCCGCCCAGGAGGAAGCCCTCCGCTCTGGATCCCCCCACGCTTAGCCATTAGCCCCACCCCGGCAGCCAGCGGAGCTTCTTGATGCCTCATGCAGCAGAGCAGGACCCCTCCCTGGACCCCCACAAATCCATCTGCCATGGTCAACAGCCTCCACCATATCACAGCAGCCCCAGCGCCTCCCCTCTCAGCATCACTTACGCCCCTCGTGGCCAGGCGGCTCCTCCCCGCCCCCCCACTACATCCCCCCATACACCCTCCCCCACCCACCACCTGCTGGTGATCCGCTCTGGGCCCTGCAAGCCGGGCGCCCCCCATGCTTAGAGATCAGACTGCCTCTCTCACCTCCCCACACAGGGGAGTCATCTCCCGAGCACCCCCAGACCCAGGGGCTCTCGCCTCTTCCACCCCAGACGCAGAGCCGACCCCTCTTGCCCTCGCCCAACCGGGAGCCGGAGCCCCCTTCCTGCCACGAGCGTCCGCCACCCCACCCCACCCCACCCCACCCCCCGTCCCGGCGGGAGCTCCCATAACGCCTACCGCACCCGCGCCCGGGAGTCCTCCCCATCGACCCGCGCCCCCGCCAGGAGTAGCTCCGCCTTCCCCCCCGCCACACGCAGCAGCCATTAGCCCTCGCCTCGTGTCTCGGCCCGGGGAGGGGGAGTGGCCCGCCTGTCGCGTCCTCCCCACCCCCACAGCCAGTCGTCCTCTCCTCTGGCCCCCAAAGCCGGCCCCACCCGCCCAGCAAGAAGCCCTCCGCTCCGGGCCCCCCCACGCTTAGCCATTACCCCACCCTCTGCACCCCGACTCCAGAACGACCCCACCAGCCACCCTGGCAGCCAGCGGTCCTCCCCTCGGACCCGCACACTGGGGGACACTTCCCTCAGCCCCCCTTCAGCCCGCTGCCCTCCGCCGCCCCTCCCCCACTCCCCATCGAGCAGCCCGTACCCCTCCCCCCACCCCCACTCCTTCCCAGCGCCCCCGGTACCTGCAGAGTCCAGCCACCCGCAAAGCCCCCGCCTGTCTCCTGACTTTCTGTGACTCTGTGGATGACGCCAGAGTCCCGCTCAGAAGGGGCTGAAGAGCTCGTCTCAGCACTGCAGCCAGGAAATGTGAAGCCCACTGTCCCAGGCACTCTGTGCGAACACCACGTTGGTTTCCGGGTGCTCCTGGAAGCCCGAGGAAGATGAGGGAGAAAGATCTAGACGTCTCCTTACACAGAAAGTGGTTGGATCAGAAGAGCACGTGAGGAGGCGCTTTGCTACAGAAGCAGCAGTAGCCATGCGCACTGAGGGCCTGAGGTCCCAAGGCTTGGCGCCTCCGGAAGCAATCACAGTAGAAACCCACCTGTAAAGACAGATTGACCAATGTGCCACCATGGGCTCTGCATCTCCAAGTTTGCTCCTCCGACTCGGCAGCCTTGCAGGGAGGCCTTCCTATTGGTGGAAGGCCAATGGGCGTGTCTTTTGCTTCCGG